>NW_019943019.1:65779-79022 GCF_002910315.2 Salvelinus sp. IW2-2015 | reverse complement strand
TCAAAATGTATCCATAAATTAATAAAGTGCAGCATCTGGATGCTCCTTATTAATAACATCAGACAAACAAATATATATTTTTAACATCATCCACATAATTCACAGCAAATCTTTGTATGATATCGTATACAAATTTTAGGCCCATCTTTTGGAACTTTGGCTTTCCTGAATATGCAGCCAATGGGGACAGATAAAGCTTTAGAACAAAGTACAACAGTATTAGTACAAATGGATCAATGCATGTGGATGATCTTGTCCTGTAGTGTTTGTAAACACCCTGGTAGGGTGTTAGAACAACATTGAGGGTAGGCGGGAGCGAAGTACACTGGTGTCCCTCCGCTAGCTAGCAAGGAGGACTCCGGTACACAGCAGGCAGGAGGCGGGGTGACACCGTGTGCTAGCAAAGTGCGCTTGCAGGAATGCCCCAAATTGCAGGCTGTAGTTGCCACCTATTGGTAATGAGTGATTTTATGGAGGTGCTGAAGAGGTGTATTTGGTGCATGCACGCTTGGTCAAAAACAATACATTCTTTCCAGACAATATATTTTTTTCAGTTTCACTTTTTTGGAGGTACATACAGGGCGTGACGGAGTAAATTACAATAGTTTCTCAGCGAAACTCCGTATTTGGTGAATAACGAACGTATTTTGACATAACGCTTACTGAGCTGTCTAATGGGGAAATGAATGGTACTGTAGCTAACTGAGCTGGAGAGGAGACTCATCATATTCATTGTCTCCGCCTCTGCCCATTTACTGGTTTAGTGTGATCGTGAACACATCACAGTTTGCGTTATTGTACTTTCATGCACAAGTTCTATCTAATTCTGCTACCATCTTAAGTGAAACAATTATAGGTCATTGTTTAAAAGTAACAAACCCTCCTAAACTAGGCTACTTCTTGCTCTCATTTCTCTCAACTGTTTGGCCATTGGGCTGGAAGATTTTAAGTAGCCTCCAATTCAAATTGCATTTGATACATGGTCAAGCATTGGAAAACCTTATCTCAGAGCCTCAGGGAAAACTGTAAATAAACACCAGCTCACTTGCTGAAAAGGCTCTAAAAAAAATGTCCATCATCCTCTATGGGCAAGTTACTCTCTCATGAACCATTTGTCCATAAAGTCCTGGTATGCACTGCAGTCATTAAACCACATTTTTTTTCTCATAAATTGCACTGTTTACCATCCTTGTTGTTGTTGAGGGGGATGGGTAGCGTAGGCTACTTAATTTAATCTCAGATATTTACTGCTCACCATGAATTGAAGTGACAAATGCGTATTTATGTATGTCAGTAGATGTTCATTTTGTGGGAGATTCTTAGAGTTTTTCAGGAATATTACTCCCTCCCTCACTGTTTCAGTTTCCTGAGAGATAAAGGGCACTCCACTGATTTTTCCTGTAAGGGAAAGCCGGAGTTAAAAATGAAAAAGAAGACCCTAGGCACGCTGGACTTTGTGGCAAATAGTTTTTTCTTCACAGTTTAATATTTTGATGAATTTCCAAATGAATAAGCCCATAGCATTCGGGTGGAATTTTGTTGAAGCTTGGTAAAAACCCTGTTGCTGTTCTTTGGGTTGGAGCTTCCTTGGGGTTACACGCTTTTTGACGGTCTTGCTATGGTTTCTCCTCCATGTCTTCTATAGCCATAATGGGCATTGAAATACTTGCATGTCTGTGTGGTTTGTCCAGTATGAGTCTGGACTATGATATAGCCTATTAACCCAAACTGTTTTTCTCGTTTTCTCTGTTCTCAGGTTCTGGCCTGCTGGTTCATGCGGCTCCATTCCAGCCTTCTCTGTGCCTCTGACCACAGCACCCGCCGAGGCCCTCAAGCACATAAATGGTAGCTCCACACAACTCCAACCCCTGACACACTCTGTACAATTAAAATATTGGCAAATAAAGACCGAAAGGAAAGACCGAAAGGAAATTTAAGCAGCAAAATAGATTTTCCGTTGACTTGGCATCTGTAACCGGACTGGGAGTTGAGACAGCTGATTTGAGGCTGTGAGTGTCTCCCCTCTACTGCTTCACATTCCCTCACCTGTCAGCTTGTGTGTTTTTGTGAGGACAAGTAACTCTGAGGTAGGTTGATCGCCCCCATCTCTTTCAACCATACAGTTTTTCAATTCCTCATCAATCCATGGAGCCTTAACAGTTCTAACAGTCAGTTTCTTAACATGTGTATGTTTATCAAACATGTTTATCATAAATTAATCAAGTGCAGCATCTGGATGCTCCTTATTAATAACATCAGACAAACAAATATATATTTTTTAACATCATCCACATAATTCACAACAAAATCTTTTGTATGATATCTTATACACTATTTTAGGCCCATCTTTTGGAACTTTGGCTTTCCTGAATATGCAGCCAATGGGTACAGATACAGCTTTAGAACAAAGTACAACAGTATTAGTACAAATGTGATCAATGCATGTGGATGATCTTGTCCCTGTAGTGTTTATAAACACCCTGGTAGCTGTTTAGAAACAACATTGAGGGTAGGCGGGAGCGAAGTACACTGGTGTCCCTCCAGCTAGCTAGCAAGGAGGACTCCGGTACACAGCAGGCAGGAGGCGGGGGTGACACCGTGTGCTAGCAAAGTGTGCTTGCAGGAATGCCCACATGCACAAATGCCACAAATTGCAGGCTGCAGTTGCACACTATTGGTAATGAGTGATTTTATTGGAGGTGCTGAAGAGGTGGATTTGGTGCATGCACGCTTGGTCAAAAACAATACATTCTTTCCAGACAATATCTTTTTTTCAGTTTCACTTTTTTGGATGTACATACAGGGCGTTGATCGAGTAAATTACAATAGTTTCGCAGCGAAACTGAATAACGAACGTATTTTGACATAATGCTTGCTGAGCTGTCTAATGGGGAAATTAATGGTACTGTAGCTAACTGAGCTGGAGAGGAGACTCATCATATTCATTGTCTCCTCCTCTGCCCATTTACTGGTTCAGTGTGATCGTGAACACATCACAGTTTGCGTTATTGTACTTTTATGCACAAGTTCTATCTAATTCTGCTACCATCTTAAGTGAAACAATTATAGGTCAATTGTTTAAAAGTAACAAACCCTCCTAAACTAGGCTACTTCTTGCTCTCATTTCTCTCAACTGTTCTTGGCCATTGGGCTGGAAGATTTTAAGTAGCCTCCAATTCAAATTGCATTTGATACATGGTCAAGCATTGAAAACCTTATCTCAGAGCCTCAGGGAAAACTGTAAATAACACCAGCTCACTTGCTGAAAAGGCTCTAAAAAAATGTCCATCATCCTCTATGGGCAAGTTACTCTCTCATGAACCATTTGTCCATAAAGTCCTGGTATGCACTGCAGTCATTAAACCACATTTTTTTTCTCATAAATTGCACTGTTTACCAGCCTTGTTGTTGTTGAGGGGGATGGGTAGCGTAGGCTACTTAATTTAATCTCAGATATTTACTGCTCACCATGAATTGAAGTGACAACGATGCGTATTTATGTATGTCAGTGAGATGTTCATTTTGTGGGGAGATTCTTAGAGTTTTTCAGGATATTACTCCCTCCCTCACTGTTTCAGTTTCCTGAGAGATAAAGGGCACTCCACTGATTTTTCCTGTAAGGGAAAGCCGGGTTAAAAATGAAAAAGAGARCCTAGGCACGCTGGACTTTGTGGCAAATAGTTTTTTCTTCACAGTTTAATATTTTGATGAATTTCCAAATGAATAAGCCCATAGCATTCGGGTGGAATTTTGTTGAAGCTTGGTAAAAACCCTGTTGCTGTTCTTTGGGTTGGAGCTTCCTTGGGGTTACACMCTTTTTGACGGTCTTGCTATGGTTTCTCCTCCATGTCTTCTATAGCCATATGGGCATTGAAATACTTGCATGTCTGTGTGGTTTGTCCAGTATTGAGTCTGGACTATGATATAGCCTATTAACCCAACTGTTATTCTCGTTTTCTCTGTTCTCAGGTTCTGGCCTGCTGGTTCATGCGGCTCCATTCCAGCCTTCTCTGTGCTCTGACCACAGCACCCGCCGAGGCCCTCAAGCACATAAATGGTAGCTCCACACAACTCCAACCCCTGACACACTCTGTACAATAAAATATTTGGCAAATAAAGACCGAAAGGAAAGACCGAAAGGAAATTTAAGCAGCAAAATAGATTTTCCGTTGACTTGGCATCRGTAACCGGACTGGGAGTTGAGACAGCTGATTTGAGGCTGTGAGTGTCCTCCCCTCTACTGCTTCACATTCCCTCACCTGTCAGCTGTGTGTGTTTTTGTGAGGACAGTAACTCTGAGGTAGGTTGATACGGCTGTGCCTTAGCATGGCGCTGTGAGGAAGCCGCTGCCTGGACTCTGGACGGACGCTAGTGAAGCGCTTACACACCTTGGACCATCATGGGGAAGGAGCAGGACCTACTCCAGGCCYTCAAGAGCGGAGACCTGCCCTCCACTCAGAAACTACTGGCCAAGCTCAAAGCCAGCCGAAACAGTGAGTCCTCAAGTTACCCTGAAATCTTAAATCTCATAGCCAGATTTATTTTAGCTCGCTGAAAGGCTGAGGGAGTGTGCAGTGCAATACATCTCCGTTATGTTTATTTGCCCAAGCTTTGGGATTATTGGCAGATGGCGCCTAAGTAAGACAATTAGATGTGCGCACAGTCAGAAATCTCTTCCTCTGGAGGCAGTAAGGCAATCGGTAACATGCTTAAACAAGCAGTTTGCTTCGTTCTGTCTGCTGCTGCCGATGCCACACCTGTCATAACTACTAAACGTCTCCCAAATCAATAGATCCTGCTAAACGTCTACGCCAGTGATTCTCTAACAGGAGTAGGCTAGTCGAGCCAGCGGAAATCGACAGTTCTCAGTTGTTCAGACATGATGCAAAAGCCAGTGTTTGCTATCTAACTGACTCATKAACCAGTTTTCTAGMTCTGCTGGTTGKCTCAATATTTCAACAAATMACATTTCAGTCATTTAGCAGATGCTCTTATGCAGACCGACATACAGGAGCAAATCGGGGTAAATGCTTTGCTCGTCAGATTTTTCACCTAGTTGGCTTGGGGATTKCAACCAGCGGCRTTTCGGTTGCTGGCCCAACGCTCTTAACTGCTAGGCTACCTGCCGCCCCACACAGTTATGGGTATTTTCTTCTTTCTCATGAAAAAGTGATAAACTCTGTTATTGGATTATGTGAAAGATAGCCTACCTTTTACAAAGTGGAGTGTTGMAGCTAATCCTATTGAATGTAGAGTGATCCTTATGTTCAGTGATTGAGTGTGTTTGTTCAGGGGAGCTGTGCTGAGAGGAGGTGAGTGCTCTCAACTCTACTCTGAGGTCAAGCTTCAGGAACTTAACTACAGAAGACGCTGAGCCTCAGCTAAAGCTTTGGGGAAATCTATCCCTTTGGATTAGCCAGGCCAGCTCCAATCCAGCCCTTATGATGATGGCGCACTAATGAACTCTCTCTCTCGCTCTCGGGAAACTGAAAGCCTATCCACATTCTCCCCGGGTTTTAATTCACTGGACCATAAGCTTACGGCCATCTATATCGTCTCCCTTGAGAGGGACACTTTCTATCCCCAGAGTTGCTATCCGCTGTATGAGGGTTTGTGGATGGGGTGGGTTCCCACTTGCAGACCCCCATCACAAATGCCTCAAAGGTCTGAGGGGAGGGGGGGCTCAGTTGCCTCTTCTTGAGCTATCAAGTCCTCCGATCTTTCTGCTCTGAAAAAGCTGTTATCTCCAACTACAATGGTCTATCAACTGCAGTTTACTGCACCTTTATCCTTCTGCTCTTCCAATCACTAAATGCACCTACTGGCATAGTTTACAAACACAAAGACCATTACTCACACACCCAGGAGGACTTTTTCTCTGACTCTGTGTTGTCGTGTTCTCAGAGGCCTATGTAATTACTAAAATGACAGTGCTGGGRGGCTGTTTAYAGGCTGTTTTTCCACAARCACAYTGCCACAAGGTGCAAGATTTTCTGGAGGACTCCTGTATTTAGTTGCTCCTCTCTGCTCATTCACTGTCGAGATAGTGTCCGACATTGAGTTCAACATGACACCACACAGCACAGTGACTGAGAGAACTGAGAGCCCCAGGCCAGGAGGTTGGGCTGCTTTATCATTGTGATAACCTATCACCCTCTGTGCTATTCTGGACCCTCTTTTGGCTCTAAACAAACATGAATTGCTCTGACCCAGAGGCGAGAGATGATGGGATATGAGGGATGGGGAGAGTTAAGTGGTCTCAGTGTACCCTGTGTTTTCCCTGTGTTTATCAAATTCAGCAGACTATTATATTGTAAGAATTGTGGACATAAGGTGTAATTACACTATCAAGGTCTCTTTGTCTGCCGTGGGGTTGTAAACTCTGTCAAGCGTTCATATTAAAGGGCAACCCCCACTTTTCAACCTCATTTTCATTTTATCCTGCACAATACCAGTGCCAACATACAGCTGCACCATTGAGAGCATCATGACTGGCTGCATCATCCTTGGTATGGCAACTGCTTGGCACCTGACCGTAAGGCGCTACAGAGGGTAGTGCATATGGACCAGTACATCACTGGGGCCGAGCTCCCTGCCATCCAGGACCTCTATACCAGGCAATGTCAGAGGAATCAAATCAAGTTTATTTTATATAGCCCTTCGTACATCAGCTAATATCTCGTGCTGTACAGAAACCCAGCCTAAAACCCCAAACAGCAAGCAATGCAGGTGTAGAAGCACGGTGGCTAGGAAAAACTCCCTAGAAAGGCCAAAACCTAGGAAGAAACCTAGAGAGGAACCAGGCTATGAGGGGTGGCCAGTCCTCTTCTGGCTGTGCCGGGTGGAGATTATAACAGAACATGGCCAAGATGTTCAAAATGTTCAGGAAGGCCGTAAACATTGTCAGACTCCAGCCATCTAAGTCATAGACTCTTCTCTCTGCTACCGCACGGCAAGTGGCACCGGAGCGCCAAGTCTGGGACCAAAAGGCTCCTGAACAGCTTTCTAACCCCAAGCCATAAGACTGCTAATCAAATGGCTACCCTGACTATTTGCATTGACCCCTTTTTTATTTGCACTGACTCTCTTGCACCGGCTCACTCACTGGACTCTACTCACACATACAACACTGACACTCCAACACACATACACACACACAGACTACATTCGACTACATGCGCGCACACACACAACACACATGCATATTGATGCCAAACACACACTCACGCATAGACAGACTTTCGTACCATTCACATACGCTTCTGCTACTCTGTTTATTATCTATTCTGATTGCCCAGTCACTTTTACCCCTACCTACATGTACATATTACCTCAACTACCTCATACCTCTGCACATTGAGTATGTTTACATGCACACTAATAATTAGATATTAAACTGATTATTTTAGATTACGCAATAGTCATGTAAACACCTTACTCTGCTTATCTTAATCGATGTAAGGTCAAAATCTAAGTAAGCATACACCGATTAAAACACCTGGTTTTCTGAGCAATCTTTCAAATTATTAGGACATGTAAACACCTTAACTTCTTGCGGTTTAGTGGGACGCTAGCGTCCCATTTCGACAAATTTGTGTGGAATTGCAGAGCGCCAAATTCAAATTAAATTACTATAAATATTTAACTTTCATGAAATCACAAGTGCAATACATCAAAATATAGCTTAACTTGTTGTTAATCCAGCCGCCGTGTCAGATTTTAAAAAGGCTTTKCGGCGAAAGCAAACCATGCGATTATCTGAGGACAGCGCCCAGCACACAAATGCATAACAAATCATTTTCAACCAGGGAGTTGCGACACGAAAGTCATAAATAGCGATATAATATATGCCTTACCTTTGAAGATCTTCTTCTGTTGGCACTCCAAAAGGTCCCAGTTACATTACAAATGGTCCTTTATTAAGCAAGCCTCCTTTATTAACACGAGTGAAMTGTGTTCAGAACAACAATGTATGTGTCTTAGAAGTAATTTTCACATACAAACTTGATCAAATATGCTTACCAAAATAACATGTTCGCCGTGGTAGGACGTTTATTTTGATTGCCGATTTTCTGCATTTATCAGTGTCATCAGGTAGCCTGATTTCAGATGTGTCCATGTAAACAGGATTATTAGGGAAATCAAACTATTAATCTGACTATCCACAGTAACCGCACTCATTGACTCGGTACCGGTACTCCTTGTATATAGGTTTGTTATTTTGTGTTACTATTTCCTTGTAATTTCTTTTGCTAATTTGTCTTACTTTTTAGTTCTGCATTGTTGGGAAAGGGGTTGTAAGTAAGCATATCACGATAAAGTCTACACTGGTTGTATTCAGCGCATGTGACTGATTTGATTTCTAAGTTTTTGTAGAAACTAATATAAAGTTCTACACAATGACATCAAAGTTTAAACATTTTAAAACTGTGATTTTCAAACACTGAGGCCGTCATTGTAAATAAGAATTTGTTCTTAATGATTGCTAGTTAAATATATTTTTTTAGATGTTGCAGGTGACGTGAGGAGCAAGAAATACCCTCCCTTGGGCTCGAAACTCGTTGCAGGTTTAAACCCTTAAAATCGTTTTTACTTTTAATCCTACAATGTGACAGCGAATCATGTTTTTATAAAATTTCTAATGATCTTTTTACCACAGATCATTGAAACGCTGTTTTCACATACAAGTAAAAATTCCCTGTCTTAGGTCAGTTTGGATCACACTTTATTTTTTAAGAATGTGAAATGTCAGAATAATAGTAGGAGAGAGTGATTTATTTAAGCTTTTATTTCTTTCATCACATTCCAGTGGGTCAGGAAGTTTTACATAACTCAATTAGTATTTTGGTAGCATTGCTTAAATTGTTTAACTTGGGTCACATGTTTCGGGTAGCCTGTACAAGCTTTCACAATAAGTTGGGTGAATTTTGGCCATTCTCCTGAAGAGCTGGTGTAACTGGATCAGGTTTGTAGGCCTCCTTGCTCGCACACGCTTTTTTTTCAGTTCTGCCCACAATGTTCTAAAGGATTGAGGTTCAGGGCGTTTTGTGATGGCCACTCCATTACTTCGGACTTTGTTGACCTTTAAGCTTCATTTTATAGCCACAACATTTGGATAGTTTGATTGTCCATGGTTGTTGAAAGACCCATATTGCGCCGACCAAATTAGTTACATCCCTGGATGGATGTCTTGAAGATGTTTGCTCAATATATCTGACATACTTTCTCCCTCATGATATCATTATGTTTGTGAGTGCTCCAGGCCTCCTGCACAAAGCACCCCACAACATGATGTGCACCCCGGGGTGCTTTCACAGGTGATGGGTTCGGCTTGCCAAGATCTTTATTCTTGTCAGGCTCAAAAAAAAAAAAAAAAAATTGTGCAGCATCCCATTATGTTTAACATAGGATACACGTTTCTATTTCGTTTTTGGTTTCATATACCAAAAAAGTATGAATCTTTTCCCCATGTGCCAATTAAACGCTAGTCTAGGCTTTTTTTAATGGCGGTTTTTGGATGCGAGTGGTTCTTGCCTTGCTGAAGGCTCTTTCGATTATGTCAGATATAGGTCGTTTTACTTGTGGATTATAGTCCTTTGCTGTTTGTTCTTGGAGTTGATTGCATTTCGCACCGATTACTTCATCGTTAGGAACAAGAACGCGTCTCCATTCCTGAGCGGTATTGAACGGCTGCGCGTGGTTCATGGTATTTATACATATGCGTACTATTGTTTGTACAGATGGATGTGGTACCTCTCAGCGCGTTTTGGAAATTGCTCCGCAAGCATGAACAAACTTGTGGAGGTTATAATTTTCTTTCTGAGACTTAGTGAGTTCTTTTGATTTTCATGATGTCAAGCAAAGAGGCACTGAGTTGAAGGTAGGCCTTAAAAATACATTCACGGTACACTTCAATTGGACTAAAATGATGTAATTTGTCTATTAAAGCTTCTAAAAGCATGACAATATTTTGGAATTTTCAGCTGTTTAAAGGCACAGTCAATTTAGTGATGTAACTTTACCCATTGGTAATTGTAATACAGTGGCAATGTATAGTGAATAATCTGTTTAAACTAATTGATTGGAAAGAATGACTTGTGTCATGCCAAGTAGATGTCTAACGATGTTGCAAGAACTATGTTTGTTAAACAAGAAACTTGTGGCCCGGTGTTTTAAAAACAAGTTTTAATGACTCCACACTAAGTGCAAATATATGTATAACTGCCGACTTCAACCTTGTACGTGACAGGGTTTGGTGCTTGGAGATGATGGAATTGACTTTGGAAAAAGTGGCAGAATTGCACTTTTTTAATCACGGGATCTCTTGTGGCCCCTTACACTCTAGTGGGGGCTGGAGTTGCTCAGCCAAGTGACGGCCTGCCTGCGCTCGGATTACCTTCCATTTGTTTTGCTCTCGCACCACCCAAATGTAATTACCTTACGTTTACGTGAGGCCTCAGCTATTGGTTATGGCTCCAACCAGCATTGATTGGGAGTTGGGGACAGCCAGTACCGCCGCGGCAGCATTACAAGGACAAGGACAACACATACACGGAACGGTTTCGTCTGACATTGGTACGTGCTAGGTCTTCTGCACGCCAGATCGCATTACCCGGTCCATATGGTGGTCAACCTCAGATTAAGGGGAATTACGGTTTGGGGCTGGGATGAGAAATGAAAGAGGTCCAGGACGTACGCGAGAGGCGTTCTAGCTCTTTCTCATGGCCTACAATGGCTAGAGTCACACAAATAAGAGTGCCAAACCTTTACAGGTCCCCGGGTGAGAGCAGACAGGCGGGTGTAGGTTCTGTGTTCACACCTTCATGTCAAAGAGTTCAGGAACGGTGGGATTAGCAGTCAGTTGGCAGGAGACACACGTTCGGACTCTGACTTTTATGCGATCACTTGGAGCAACACAGAATGAGGAGACCCAGGGTTGGATTGTTAGGAATTTGTTGAAGAGTACTAGTGTGCGATATATAGACGAAATCCATGTGTGTATCTGGTTAGTCATTTTTATTATTCCCCTAGACATCAGATACAAAATCCCCTTGTTTTTAGTTGCGTTGTTTTTCACCCATTCTGTGATTTGGCTTTGTTATGAGCTGCCGCCAATTACAAACATTTTTAAAACGTTTGGTTGAGATTGAATATGGATATTGGATATGGAAAAGCTGTTTGTAGAGATGACAGAGTGATCACATGTTTTATCTGTTGAGTATCATTATCTGTCTATTAGAAAGTCAATATTTAAACTGATGTTGGTCTCATGGTTTTTATAAGCCAGATCTTTACCTGGGGAATTGCCCTTTTATCACGGGATGCTCTTGTTGGCCCCTATTTTGAAAGTCAAATATTCAAGCTGAAATGAGTAGTTCATTTTGTGTTTTTAGCCTAATATTTTTACAGCTTGTTGCCAGACTTTAGACCTACAAAGCTTGGGGAATTGGTTTGGTGTTAGAGTGTGCATCCATTGCAGAACCCCAGAGAATTGGGAGTGAACCCCCTTGGCGTTAAAGTCCATATGTCTTTTTTAAAAACGTAAGTGTGCCAACACTGCATTAGTTATTTGACCAGAGGGAGCGGTGTTTCCGTACTGAGACATCAATGTCCCATTATGGCGTCTCGTAAAACTGTTGGGCACCCAATGGAAAGGCAGGGCCGTTAAGAGAGCCCCAACACAAAAGGGGCGTCAGCGCGGCGGTGGTGGTGTCTGTGGTGATTCTCGGGAGGGAGAGCTGTCAGCCGTCCCAGCAGTGTGGCTTCTCAAAGCAGCCACTGTGACTGTCTTCTTGTCGTCGGTTCAGCCGTCGCCATACTGCAAGCCATGTGTTTCTTCATGACTTTGTGTTCAAACAGGCCACGAGCTACCCCTAACGCAACCCAATTACTATGTCCCTTATTCCACTTCTTAGGCTACTCTGCCGCCTTGTTATTCCTTAGCCTTCTAGTAGCAAGCTTCTACACCTGCTATTGCTTGACTGTTGGGGTTTGCTTAGTGAGTTTATGTAGCAGCCTTGTGAAGATATACTGATTGTTACAAAGACTATATAAGTATAGATTTTGATTTTGATCTGGGGATACGGATACACAGACAGGCACACACCTCTCTCCTTCATTACTTAGAGGCATACAGTGTTGAACGTATTGAGAACTAACAATAATGCTTGGGAAAAGCCCATCATTTACAGTTTAGTCATGCGGTATAGTACTTCTTGTTACTGGCAAAAGGAATGAGCTGATTCACTTTATCGAATTGTAGCTGTTTTTCTAGTTTTATCCCAATACTAGAAGTTTTGCATATATAGACTTGACTTTGTTTTAGCAAAACAGCATATCGGTTTGCCTCGTCTCTCTGTTTTATGTTGAAGTTCAACGAGAATATTTGCTTTCTCCTTTCACATGACTTCCTTCCCATGTCACAATGCCTCAAGTACAGCTTCAGGATATGAGAAGCGAAATTTCTACTTTCTTTTCAGACTGGGCATTTGAATGGGAAAGGTGTTAAACTTTCTTAGCAGACCGTGAATTCTGTCCTGTACTTAAGCGCCGGTGTTTGCCTGTCAACTCTACGTTGGTTTGTTGGTAATGTTAATTGCTCGCTAAACAGACAGAGTATCCCAAGACTGTAAAGGAGGTCAGTTAGCTTTATGCCTCAGAAGAGGCAAGAAGCACTGGTTGTGTTTGGAATGGGGGCCTGTCAGGCCTCTAGTGTCAGGGGATTTGTTGTGTGGGTCTCTGACACAAGTGGAAGAGAGAAGACCCAAATGGGAAAAGCAAAGGTTTTGTTTACAGTAAAGGTTCTACCTATGACCGCTTTGTAATGTTCTGTTTTCTAATCTGACGGTTGATCACAGACAAGCCTAGCCAAACATTTACTCAAAGCATGTCTTAGTTTTACTACCTCCTAAGGACCAAGGATGAATCTATCGAAACAGCCTCAAGGGAATATCTCTTAGCCTTGCGGACATATTTGGGAAAAATGCTGAACTTCATCATTGAACTTTTGTTCATGTTCTCTTACACATCTTTAATTTTTGTTTTGTGAGTGCCAGATTTACAAGAATTTAAAGGGTGGGGGTCTTTCAAAACCCACCCGGTGTAGAGCGATACCGATGTGCGGATGTACATACAGAACGTTGGAATGCACTACCTAATTTACAAAGAAGTGAATGACATTGCCCTAATTTGTATGTTAGTTCATGCTGGCTTGTAAGGATGTGCTGTAGTCTGGGGGGTTTTG
>NW_019943019.1:55910-65323 GCF_002910315.2 Salvelinus sp. IW2-2015 | reverse complement strand
CTCTTATGGCTCAAGGCTGGCTTTACACATTTTGACACGTGCGTAATAGTGGAAAGCTGCTATTCTGAGTGCAGTTGTTTTCCAAAAGGCACCAGTGCAGAGCTTTCAAAGCACCCTTCCTGTTGAGGGCCTTAATGACTCAGCCTTCATGCAGGATGTGACTGGAGCATAGGCCCAGGTGCACACTGGCACTCTGAACTGGAAAAAACGGTACATTAAGATGCAGTTTCACGCTGACAAAAAGCTAAGGCACCAAACGGGCAACAGAACAGTATGACTTATGGATCCCAGCTGTGGACTGCTTGGTCTTATCAAGGTTTCAGTTATTTTCCCCAAATCCCTCCCGCTCTATCTGTGCCAACCATTGTCCAAGACACGACATAGCAGCACAGTGCGTTTGAATGCAGAAAAAGACTAGGAGGGATGATGTCATGTTGTAGGAATGTGTACCCCACAAGGACACCTCCCATCTGTTTTCTGGAACTGGAATCCGACTCCTCTTGTGACATTACAGTTCGGCTTAACCCGAAGACTGAGATGAAAGTTTTGGTCGAGAGGACAAAGAGAAGGGTTAGAGGCCTCGGAACTTTCCAACAGAACTGTTACTATTCTGCCCTTCAGGAGTTTGAGGCGACTTCAAACAGGACTTTGGGTTTAGAGGAGAGAAAAGTCTAGCTTTTGTCATGGAGATGAGGAAATGTGGTCTCGGCTGCAGTGCTGATATCCAAGCGGAGAGGAGCAGAGCTGTCGAAAGGGAAAGTGGCTGGGATCTCTCCCTGGGCTGTTAATCTGTCACCTTATCTCCATTACTGTAAGTGGAGGCCTGATGCACCCCACCGCACCCACACTGACCGCAAACGGACATGGTTAGTCACATGCTTACTCTGTCAGGAGGAGAGGGGAGTTAGTACTGGGGAAGTACGTAGATGAAAGTTTGGCGCCGCTGGAGAGTAAAAGTCCATTATGAACAAAGGATGGGGTGTGGAGTTTCCTCTTATCCTGAGACCAAAAAGTGTGGAGTGTTCTGGTGCYTCTGTTTAGCTTAAAGAGGAAGAGGCATGAACTCACACACACACACACACATTCATATTTGCTGTCCTCCACCCCTCAAGACAAAAACAATGCAATGTTTGTTCCTTGGGTAAAAAAAGAAAACATTCTCCATGCTGGGAAAAAGTATCTCATTAAGGGCTTGGTTCTCTTTGTGTGCAGTTAGTTACCACAGGGGTGCAGGTTTAAATGCATACCTCCTTGGCAAGCTCTTCCAAGAGGACCCTAGAGTCTGCCACTACATCAACTGGCCATTAGGCCTCCCATTAGGGCCTGCCGTCCAGTCAGCTATAATCATTAGGGCCTGCCATCCAATAAGCTATAATCATTAGGGCATGGTCTCTGGGCCCTCCATTTCTGTCTCAAACACCGGAGTGACACACAGAGGTGAAGTGTCCCGTTTAGCATTCCTGCAGGTCAGTGTGAGTTAGGCTCTGTCAGCAGCTTCCAGCTGGATCAACACAGAGCTACTATAGTGTGTGTGTCTGTCCTGTCCTGTCTGTCTTGGCTGGCTGGCTCTCTTTTCATTAGCCTCTGCTGACTCTGGTCCCATGACAAACAGCAACCAAAAACACTCCAGACCACTCCATGTGTCATCATCCTATTARAGATGAGATGTTCATCCATCCAGAGAAAGGACCCATGTCCGTTTTGTGCATGTTTTCATCTGTTTAGTGTTCACTTCAAGCCAACTTGTCTTTGGGTGTTTCAAAGGAAAATAAAGAAGACAAAGTGGTGTTTGTGTAATCTTCTTATGTGTCATATGCAAACATCACTGTTCATTTCCTCTCAGATGTTGTGATGCTGGTGTCATGCACCTGCCTCTTCATTAGCCCCACCCCCCAGCCCATATGGGTCTGTATGGCAGAACCCCCCATCAGGACGATTATGTCACCCTGCTGTCCTTCTTTCATCTGAATGTGTGTCTCTTTCTTTAATAAAACCTGCCGTATGTGTCACACCCCCGAGCCCTATTCTCTGTGGACGCCCAGCTGGGCGGAGACACAATGCAACTCARGCAGGTCATTTGCATGCGTGGCTCTCCATTGCGTCAGCTTTCTAATGTGCCTCAACAGGGAGAACGACCAGGGACCTTATCTCCTCTCATAGTCTTGCTTTGCATCCCACTCCCACAGCCAGGCCCCCACCAAGGATTCCAGGAAGGCTCTGTCTGGCCTGGGAACAAATGACAGAGTGAATGATTGTTAGCTCAATTAGTACCTCGTCTCATTTTTTACTGTCTTTTAGTGTTTGTGTGCGATCCTCTGGCAAATAAGCTAATTACTTGGAAACAGAGAATTCTCGGGAAAAGAGAATTGGATGAATCATTTGGGTCAGAGCAATAGCTGCACCCATTAGACAAAGAATTTGGACCTCTCTTTTGGGACAGTGCTGAATATGAACTCAGTTCAGCGTTTATTCTCAGGGTCATTGTAAGGTTTAGGGCATATTACAGTCTTGGTGGGTTGGTGGAGCACCCAGCATGGTAGCAGTGGGTATATGATATAATCACAGCAGTGAGTCTGTATCTGTGTCCATGGCTCTTCTCCAGGCACTGCTTCAGCACTGGGGCTTAGGCCTACAATTTGGGACCTGGAGATGCAATCTCCACCCTGCMTTCGGTGCAGATAACGCCACAGCACATCACAGTCCAGCAGGTCCAGAGTGAAGCCATGGGATTATCTCCCAAGGTGGTGCAGCGGTTTCCCCCTGCTACACCAGATGTGTTGTAGCTGCTATTCCTGTTGGTGGACATTAGGACTGATCCCATTTAGTCGACTGTTTGGTCGATAGGCTGTTGGTCGACCGAGATTTCTTTAGTCGAGCTGTAGAAAATAATAATAATAATAATTTAATTGTGTACAAGACATGTCTGATTTGTGCATGTCTGAGTGGATTCATCTATTGTAGAGGCCGTGGGGATGGCACAGTCCATCAGTCTAAGACCGCTGTCTGATTGGCTCCTGTCTGAGCGGACTGATCCATTGTGGAGGCCGTGGGGATGACACTGTCCATCAGTCTAAGACGTGCTACTAGAATTGTATATGTTTATATTACGTAAGAACAATAGTGTAACACTAATAAAAATAATATGGACGGCGCTATAAACACTGAAGTTCTGTAGTGGTCACTGCAGCAGTGGGGAGCCCCTTCACCTGTGAACCCTGGGGAGCCCCTTCACCTGTGAATCCTGGGGAGCCCCTTCACCTGTGAACCCTGGGGAGCCCCATCACCTGTGA
Organism: Salvelinus sp. IW2-2015; assembly: GCF_002910315.2. Classification (NCBI taxonomy): domain Eukaryota; kingdom Metazoa; phylum Chordata; class Actinopteri; order Salmoniformes; family Salmonidae; genus Salvelinus; species Salvelinus sp. IW2-2015. The sequence goes on along the minus strand of NW_019943019.1, from coordinate 62,033 downwards.
ACCCTGGGGAGCCCCATCACCTGTGAACCCACAAACACCATCACCTTTGCAGTGTTGACATTACATAGGATAATACAGAGCTTGTGTCACTCCCAGCTATGACTGGTATGTCCTTATGATTAAGATAAGAAAATCCCTTCAATGTCTAGCCTGTTTTATAATGTTTGCTTCCCTCAAAATAGTCTCAAAATAGTCTCAGGTGGATTAACTCTTTTGGCCTAATGAATTGGCTGAGGTGTAGTTGAGACAGATGTTTCCCTTTTCATGGCAMTTTGGGTTAACCCTCTCTGGTGATCCTTTTAAGACAAAATAGGATGTGGTCAAGGAAATTACCGCTCTTTCTATTTTGGTTTGGATGACCAATCTATTGTTGGTTTTCTACGCAGGATGTTGGGTCCAGTTTTTGTTGTCTTTATTTGTATAGTACAAGTATTCCCAAACGGGGGTAAAATGTATCATTTTTGGGAATTTTTCTCACATTTTCAAACAGTACATGAATATTTTCCAACGGGTCTATACATTTGGGTGAGTTTTTTTTGTCTCGCCTAAGTAGCCTTGTTTCACTGCCAAAAATCAAATTCAACCATCTAGTGTTCAGTGAAAAAACAACACAATGTCAAATACAGGTAGCCTAGTCAAATAACATCCAATCACATTAACCGTTACTCTCTCGCGGGAAACCTTAACTCTTGCACAGACATTTAGAAACGAAACATGACAATTTGAAAAATAAGCCACAGGAGTTTTTTGAGCGAGAATAAAGATGACTTGCGAGTAGTAAGACATGTATAAAAGCAACAGATAGCATTAATAAGGAGGGGCTAGAAGCGTCTTATATGGTGAGCTACCTAATGGCTAGGACAGGCAAGCCCCATACTATTGTGGAGGACTTAATTCTTCCTGCTGTTGCGGATATGGCTGGAACAATGCTGAAGGAAAAGGCCCAAAAAACGGCAATAAATGTTGACAATTACTTCATCAAACAACACTGTTTCACGACACATCAGTGACATGGCAGGAGATTTTTTGAAACAATTACTGCTTCGCATACAAGCCAGTGAATTATATGCGTTACAGCTGGATGAGTCAACAGACGTGGCGGGCCTGGCACTGCTCCTGGTATATGTCCGTTACGTTTATGGGTGGTCAATTAAGGAAGACATCCTCTTCTACAAACCACTGTAAACCAGGACAACATGAGAGGATATTTTTTAAGTACTGGACAGCTTTGTGACATCAAATGGACTTTGGTGGTCAAGATGTGTTGGTATCTGTACTGATGGCGAAAACACCATGACAGGGAGACATAGTGGAGTGGTAACGCACATGCAAGCAGTTGCTCCCGATGCCACTTGGGTACACTGCAGCATCCACCAAGAGGCTCTTGCTGCCAAGGGAATGCCTGACAGCTTGAAAGACGTTTTGGACACTGCAATGAAAATGGTTAACTTTGTTAAAGCAAGGCCCCTGAACTCTTGTGTATTTTCTGCGTTATGCAATGATATGGGCAGCGACCATGTAATGCTTTTACAACATACAGAAGTGCGCTGGTTATCAAGGGGCAAAGTATTGACACAGTTTTTTATTGAGACGAGCTTGAAGTTTTCTTTAATGACCATAATTTTCACTTGTCTGACCGCTTGCATGTTGACGAGTTTCTCACACAACTGGCCTATCTAGGTGATGTTTTTTCTCACCTGAATGATCTGAGTCTACGATTACAGGGACTCTCCGCAACTACACTGCTCAAAAAAATAAAGGGAACACTAAAATAACACATCCTAGATCTGAATGAATGAAATATTCTTATTAAATACTTTTTTCTTTACATAGTTGAATGTGCTGACAACAAAATCACACAAAAATGATCAATGGAAATCACATTTATAAACCCATGGAGGTCTGGATTTGGAGTCACACTCAAAATTAAAGTGGAAAACCACACTACAGGCTGATCCAACTTTGATGTAATGTCCTTAAAACAAGTCAAAATCAGGCTCAGTAGTGTGTGTGGCCTCCACGTGCCTGTATGACCTCCCTACAACGCCTGGGCATGCTCCTGATGAGGTGGCGGATGGTCTCCTGAGGGATCTCCTCCCAGACCTGGACTAAAGCAATCCGCCAACTCTCTGACAGTCTGTAGATGCAACGTGCATGGTGGATGGAGCAGAGACATGATTGTCCCAGTATGGCGGCTCAATTGGATTCCAGGTTGGTGGAACGGCGCGGAGCCAGTTCCTAGCATCAATGCCTTCCGTCTTGCAGGAACTGCTGACACACTCCAGCCACATGAGTCTAGCATTGTCTTGCATTAGGAGGAACCCAGGGGCCAACCGCACCAGCATATGGTTCTACAAGGGGTCTGAGGATCTCATCTCGGTACCGTAATGGCAGTCAGGCTACCTCTGGAGGCACAAAATGGAGGGCTGTGCGGGCCCCCAAAGAAAATGCCCACCCTCACACCATGACTGACCCACCGCCAAACCGGTCATGCTGGAGGATGTTTCAGGCAGCAGAACGTTCTCCACGGCGTCTCCAGACTCTGTCATCGTCGTCACATTGTGCTTCAGTGTGAACCTGCTTTAATCTGTAGAAGAGCACAGGGCGCCAGTGGCGAATTGTCAATCTTGGGTTCTCTGGCAAATGCCAAACGTCCTGCACGGTGTTGGGCTGTAAGCACAACCCCCACCTGTGGACGTCGGCCCTCAACCACCCTCATGGAGTCTGGTTTCTCACCGTTTGAGCAGACACATGCACATTTGTGGCCTGCTGGAGGTCATTTTGCAGGGCTCTGGCAGTGCTCCTCCTGCTCCTCCTTGCACAAAGGCGGAAGGTAGCGGTCCTGCTGCTGGGTTGTTGCCCTCCTACGGCCTTCCTCCACGTCTCCTGATTAACTGGCCTGTCTCCTGGTAGCGCCTCCATGCTCTGGATACTACGCTGACAGACACAGCAAACCTTCTTGCCACAGCTCGCATTGATGTGCCATCCTGGATGAGCTGCACTACCTGAGACACTTGTGTGGGTTGTAGACTCCGTCTCATGCTACCACTAGAGTGAAAGCACCGCCAGCATTCAAAAGTGACCAAAACATCAGCCAGGAAGCATAGGAAGAGTTACATTGTGTTGTTTAAGTGTTCCCTTTATTTTTTGTGTGCAAATGAACTCAAGCTTACATACAATGTCAAATGTGATATAGCAAAGTACCTGAGTGAGCTGGGTGCACAATTATGCAGGTACTTTCCGGAAACGGACGACACAAACAACTGGAATCGTTATCCCTTTCATGCCCTGCCTCCAGTCCACTTACCGATATCTGAACAAGAGAGTCTCATCGAAATTGCAACAAGCGGTTCTGTGAAAATTTAATCAGAAGCCACTGCCGATTTCTGGATAGGGCTGCGCTCAGAGTTTCTTGCCTTGGCAAATCGCGCTGTTAAGACACTGATGCCCTTTGCAACCACGTACCTATGTGAGAGTGGATTCTCAGCCCTCACTAGCATGAAAAACGTAATACAGGCACAGACTGTTTGTGAGAAATGATTTAAGACTGAGAATTTCTCCAATACAACCCACCATTGCAGTTATGTGCATCCTTTCAAGCACACCCTTCTCATTAACCTGTGGTGATTTATTCACKATTTTTGATGAACAAATATGGATTTATATGTAAGATGGCTAAATAAAGAGAAAATTATTGATGTATTATTATATTATTATTTGTGCCTTGGTCCTATAAGAGGTCTTTGTCACTTCCCACAAGCCGGGTTGTGACAAAAACTCACACCCATTCTTATGTTTAAATGTATCGTATAGTGTGTGTGTGGCAGGCTTACAATGATGGCAAAAAACAACATTATAGAGTGCGCTGACCCTGGTGCTAGAGGGGGTACGCAGCTGGAGGTTGATTGTTTTAAGGGGTACGGGACTATAAAAAGTTTGGGAACCACTGGTATAGTATAATGCAGCCTGATTTGTGTATCTTCTGAGATTGATCCTTCCTTTCATAAAATGACACTTCATCAGATGATAATCTCTGACAGATGGGAATAAGCTTGAACTGCCGTGTTTGGGTAGAAAATAAACCCAGTGATTGAATCCCCCAACGGAACCTTCTGAGGTTTGCCTTGAGATGAACTATGATCTATGTGTTTTCTGAACTGCCTGCCCTCCTTACACTGTTCAGCTTTACCTATCAAATCATAGCTGTACTGTTAGTCCTTTGCACACGTATAATTAAAGCACTTTTCTGTTCATTTGTCATGAAACAGCAGGGCTGTTTTTCTCTGCTCTCTGTGCCAAGGAAAACATTCCCTCTTTCATTGCCCTTTGCTTTTCTCTCCTTGTTCCTCCTCTTTCAGTTAAACCAACACGTCTTTGGAGCGTTCTTCTCATGTAACTGACTTCTGCATCAGCACCAATGACTTATTTTTCTTTGCATTTAAATCCTGATCACAAAAGAAYCACCAGGCCAGTGTTTAGGTTGCCTGACGACTCCAACGGAATTATTCCGCTGCTCCCCTGCGTTCGCGATATACTCCAGTCTGAGTCTGCCATTGTTGAAGTTGTTTGTGGTGATGTCAAAATGAGTGTGTTGTACAAAACACAAGTAATCAGTGATTGGATAATCTCTAACCAATCAGCGTATCAAAGCCAATGACGCATTTTGAAAACGCCTCTTTATCTACGTGTTCTGGCTCTGGCGCAACCCATCGGTTTCTGGTACCAATCAGAATGGTTACAATGTGTTTGCGTTCTAGAAATCGTTCGGGAGGTACTCCGATCCAGACTCATTGCGGAGTAGAAACTTGTGGTCGTGGCATAGCGTTTGGCCGGAGCAAGGATTTTGAGTAGCCAGGCCTGTGTTTAGGGCGGCTTTGATGTATTTTCTCCAGGGTTGCTGCTTTCTGCTGCAGTGTGATGGTGGCCTCCTTTAGCCGGGGCTGGCCTGAGCTCTGATACTTGGGGTCTCTCAGCCAGCTCCCCAGTGGCCTGCCCTGCAGCTGTCGAGCCATGTCATGTTGGCCTGGAGATGAAAGTCTCGCGGCCCTTTCCTTCACGGATACGTGTCCATGTCGTCACGGATACCTGTCCATTAGGGCCCAGTGAGTGACAGGACGGCTCCACAGACAGAGGGGTTCACTGCACACACAGCCCAGGTGCACACACACACACACACACCCTGAGGCAGAGAGCTGTGAAACGCATCACACACAATCATGATTTATGACTCAGAGGCCCCCCTGTGCACTGGGCAATTGATGCATCCGTCTAACTGACTAGGCCGTGTCAATTTCAAGCCCTTGGATGGGAGCTTTGTTTCTAGGTCCCTGTTGACGTACGGTAAAACTTGTTCTCATCCTCAATGATATCGTGCTGTAACGACTGACATTCAATTCAAATGATACAGCAGCAGTGTCGCATCATTTACAACATCTTTATGGATCACTAGTCTCACAAATAACCTAATCATGCATTGTGAACCATTCTTTGATTCATCCCCCAGTTCACATCCTTCCTCTGGCGCTCCACTGGAAATAGCTAGAGATGCAGCATGATCAGCAGCCCAGTGCAGTAGAGCTCTCTGTCAGTAAACTGCACTGTCTTCTCATGCTTGAAAGGAGCGTCCAAATCCCTACACTAAACATGACATTCCTTCTAGCCTTATATAAACTGAAGTTCTTACCACCAAAAAGTCTACTATGAGAATGTAATGCCAAGGGTGCGACTGGGTACATAAGCAGGAAACGGCAATAAATGCATTATTGAGTAAACAATGAATGTTGTGATAACCAGTATTACTGAGAGAGGCCACGCCACAATGTCTGTACTGCTGGGCYTTTTAGATGTGTATCAATACATGTATAGCGTGCTGAGTAATACACTTATTGCTGGTTTTGCTTGTGTACCGCTACCACCCTGTCTCTTCAACATGGTTAAAGAGTGTACCACTACCACCCTGTCTCTTCAACATGGCTAAAGAGTGTACCGCTACCACCCTGTCTCTTCAACATGGTTAAAGAGTGTACCACTACCACCCTGTCTCTTCAACATGGTTAAAGAGTGTACCGCTACCACCCTGTCTCTTCAACATGGTTAAAGAGTGTACCGCTACCACCCTGTCTC
>NW_019943019.1:48523-54767 GCF_002910315.2 Salvelinus sp. IW2-2015 | reverse complement strand
TAAAGAGTGTACCGCTACCACCCTGTCTCTTCAACATGGTTAAAGAGTGTACCGCTACCACCCTGTCTCTTCAACATGGTTAAAGATTGTACCGCTACCACCCTGTCTCTTTTGGCTTTTTCAAGTCCAGTAAATCCAGGCCTGGTGTTCTGTAATGAAATGGGACAAGTTCCATACTGTATCTGTAATGAAACTACTGCTCCCCGTTTATAATCACATTCCGCTTTACATGAGGACATTTCAACCATGAGAGAGTGGTTTTTCATGGTAGGTCTTGGACAGGAAATGTCAATTTCATATGAAACAAGGAAAGGGGGTCTTTCAGTTTTCCCAAACTACAGGGACCGTAAGAACCAATTTTATGACTTTTGTTCTAAGCCCAATTCATAAAGCACAATGTTTGTTTTCTCTTTGAAAGAGTGTTCCCTATCTTTATGTTCCATATTTTAATCTGGATCGGAAAAGGAAGGCTTTCCTCTGTTATCATTAAGTCTATTTCGTGTGCAATTTTTTCCTCAATGTGGACCCTCCGGGTGACTACTGTACCTCAATCTATAATTTTCCCCGTGTTTCCTTCCACATGTTCAAGACCCCGCAGACCACGGGAGATGAAGCAACCTCCCCTTTTAAACTTTAAAGTCAATTCCGCCACTTTTCAACATCATATTAATTATCTCCAGCACCAAACCAGTGTCTACATATGTGAAAACTGCCCATTTCTATGATCTGTGGTTAAAAAAATAAGAAGGTCCTAAAAAATGCTTCTCTGTGTCATCACAGGGTAGGAATAAAAGGGAAAACTGATTTTCAAGTCCAAGGGATGGTACTTTCTTTCTCCCCATGTCACCGCGAATGTCATAGTGTTTGAAAATCACTGTTTTTTTAAAGGTTTAAACTTTTGATGATGTCATCGGTTAGAACTTTTTAACTTTTTATATATTTTTTCTACAAAACTTTCGAAATGTGCCATTTTCACATGTTGACACTGATATTGTGCTGGAGATAATGACAATGAGGTGAGGTAATGAAAAGTGGTAGAGTTACCCTTTAACACTAGTACCGCTGGGCCTCGATGGACCGCCCCTTTCCCTTAGACCGCTGCTCCACTCGGAAGCCCTAATAGGCTGACCTCACCGCTCGCGTTGCAAAATAAATTTAGAAATCAATGTTATTCAATTATTGCACCCACACTGCTCGTGCGCGCCAACGAGCGTCTGCGTTGCCAAGGGCTAAAATAGAAATCAGTTCTATTTCTGACGRAGATCGCGCTGCAAGTCCTGCCTCTCCCATCTCCTCATTGGTTTATAGAAGCAGGTACCCACGTGCCATCTCCTCATTGGTTATACCCACATGGGTGACTGAAAGACAAATGAGGTCAGTGGCAGTAATGCATCTAATTTATTAACCTTTCTGAACCACCCATCCCGGATCCGGGATAATTGTCATCAGAAACGCTGACTAGCATAGCCTAGCCTAGCGCGAACGGTATATAATAAAATYTAATTTCATGAAATCACAAGTGCAATATTGCAAAACACAGCTTTGCCTTTTGTTAATCCATCTGTCGTCTCAGATTTTGAAATTTGTAACGGTTTTCTTCTGTGGAAGAAGGAGAGGACCAAAGCGCAGCGTGATTAGTGTTCATCATGTTTAATAAAAGACAATAAACTGAACACTTCCAAAAATACAAAACAACAAACGTGAAAACCGAAACAGTTCTATCTGGTGCAGACACACAAAGACTGAAGACAACCACCCACAAAACCCTACAGAAAACAGGCTTCCTAAATATGGTTCCCAATCAGGGACAACGATTGACAGCTGCCTCTGATTGAGAACCATATCAGGCCAAACACAGAAATACAACACAGAAACACAAAACATAGATTACCCACCCAACTCACGCCCTGACCACACTAAAACAAAGAAAATACAAAAGAACTATGGTCAGAACGTGACAAAATTATGCTTTACAGCACAAGCAATACTTGCATTTGTGTAAATTTATCGATCGCTCGACACAACAATAAGAACACCTAGCCTCAGGTAACTTGGTCACGAAAATCAGAAAAGCAATCAAATTAATCGTTTACCTTTGATCTTCGGATGGTTTCACTCACGAGACTCCCAGTTAGACAGCAAATGTTCCTTTTGTTCCATAAAGATATTTTTTATATCCAAATACCTCCGTTTGTTTGCTGCGTTATGCTCAGAAATCCACCGGAAAGAGCGTTCGCGACAAAGCCGGGAAAAAAATCCAAATTATATCCATAATGTCCACAGAAACATGTCAAACGTTGTTTATAATCCATCTTCAGGGTGTTTTTCAAATATCTATTCGATAATATATCAACCGGGACAGTTGGCTTTTCACTAGGACCGAGAGAAACAATGGCTGCCTTTCACTTTTGCGCAAAAATCACTCGGAGAGCCCCCACCTATCCACTTACGCAATGTGGTCGTTCACGCTCATCCTTCAAAATAAAAGCCTGAAACTATGTCTAAAGGCTGTTGACACCTTAGGGAAGACATAGAAAAAGAAGTCTGGTTGATATCCCTTTATATGGGCAATAGGGATGCATGGGAACAGAGAGGTCTCAAGAACAGGGCCACTTCCTGGTTGGATTTTCCTCAGTTTTAGCCTGCAATATCAGTTCTGTTTAACTCACAGACAAAAAATGTACAGTTTTGGAAACTTCAGAGTGTGTTCTATCCTAATCTGACTATTATATGCATATTCTAGTTTCGGGGGCTGAGAAACAGGCATTTTCAAATGGGTACGCCTTTTTAGCCAAAAGCGAAAACTGGGCCCCCTAGTCTTAAGAAGTTAAAGTTTCCAATCGCAATATAAAGTCAAGAGAAGAAAAATCCTGGAAGGAAGAGAGATGGCTAGAAACGTTTCGGTTTTATGTGTGGATTAATTGTCGGAGTAGAGGACCTTGTGCATTTCAGGTAAAATAACAACTCAATGTTTATATCTCAGGACAAATTAGCTAGCAACAGCAAGCTAGCTAAATAGGACAAATTAGCTAGCAAGTGCAAGCTAACTAGCTAAATTGCCATAAATGTTTAATGCTTTTCGACCTGTTCCCAAATTAATGTAATTGGTTGAGTTTGTTTTTTGATATTTTAACCTGCGTGTCGTGATCCCGTATTGTGTAGGGGGACAAAATAAATGTATGCACGATGGCGCACGCGCGCAGCCGGTTTGGGTTCCGTGTAAGGCACTGCATCTCAGTGCTTGAGGCATCGCTACAGACACCCTGGTACGATTCCAGGCTGTATCGCAACTGGCCGTGATTGGGAGTCCCGTAGGGTGGCGCACAATTGGCCCAGCGTCGACCGGGATTGGCCCGGGTAGGCCATCATTGTAAATAAGAATTTGTTCTTAACTGACTTGCCTAGTTAAATAAAGGTTACATTTAAAAATATATATATTAAGTAATGAGCAGCCATTCTGACTGCAACATTCTAACAGTGTAATTAATACATTTCATATATTCTATCGCAAAAATAATAATTTGGTTGTGTTTATGAAGGTCTTAGGTAACATTAGAATACAAAAATATATATTTTAAATAACACAATAGCATTTTCACTAGTTTGTTACTATAGGCTATATGTAAAAACAACAAAAATAGAAACACATTCAAGTGTTCAATGTATTTTATTTGTGGAGTTCCTTTGTTACAACTATGAAACAGAAAGCATATGTGTTGGAATGCAGTAACGACTTATTTTAATTTTAATAAAAATATAATAATCCCCATCTTCCAAGATGCAAAGTCTGCAAGACGCGCAGTCAAATGACGAAAACATCAGTAGCCTAAACATTATAATCTCCAAGTGTGCTTGATAAAGTGTAAATCAGCACAAAAGCAATAATGGCATTATAATGAATARAAGTGTCAATGACAGCAGTCAAAAATAGTCAATTATTGTCAGCTCGTGCTTACATGGTGTGCGTCTTCACACAGTTGGAGCATGTCCATGTCAGTTGGAGCATGTCTTTTTAGTGCTTAGGTTCAGGCTTAGGTTCAGGTTCAGGCTTAGGTTCATGATGAGGCTCAGAATCTGAAGAATAATCAGATGTCATGAATAATTTCTTCCCCAGCATCTGAGTCGTTTTCATTCAGATTTTGTAGCAATGCTAACTTAGCATGTGCATCCATTCGTGTTGGTCTTCTTGCCATTGTAAATTACACACACTCTCACTGTGTACTCCATGTAGGCCAGAGTAGACTGACAAGACTGTTTGGATTTGTTGTACTGATATAGGGTTAGGGCTGTTGCACTGACAGTATTATGCCACACCGGCAGTCATGAGTCATGACCGCAGTAAAATTCCACGTGACCGTTGAGTCATGGTATTCTCCTCTTATGCACATGTGGACATGTGTTGATAGCGACCATCAGGTCGTTAATGGCCTGGTACTCGGGGCTCTATTGTCCCTCTAACCACTCTGATATCAATGCAAATGCAATCAAATCACATCAAATGCTTATCATCAGAACATTATCGTGTTTTTAAAACTCACCTCACTGTGATTGATCAATTTGACGAAAGAAGTTCAACAACCGGTTGAAACTGAGTGGAGAACATGGTCGTTGTTTCAAAGCCTAACATAACAAAATGACCAGTGCTTTCTAAGTTGATGATTCATTCAAAACAGTCATACGCATATTAGAGCTGATGCATACACATAGGCCCAAAATACAAAAACTGAGTTAAAATAATGATTGTGCTGTTATACAATACATAGCCTACGGCATATTACGCATGGCAGGAAAACATTTTWAAAAATGATTTAAGAGGTCTTTGGTGCCTAATTGTTCTAGCCTAGGGCTGTGGCGGTCATTACGTMGTGTCAGACTGTCATGAAGAAGATGGAAATACACAGTGGTGAGATATMCTGTAGCTAAAGGTAATGTCTCAGCCTATTCATTATGAACATAAATGACAATTCCCGATATCTAGGCTATTCAAAATCAAATACAAATTGGGGGRGGCTATCTCTGTAAGCCGCTCTGCACAATCAATGAACCAACCACATCGCCTAGGCCTATATGTTCTCTCCCAGACTCAAAAATAGACAGTTTGGAGTGTAGCAGAAGGTAACCAGTCCATCCAGTATGCATAATAATACAGTCCACACTCAAAGGCCATTACTATAATTGTTTTAATTTTGGAGAATAGTCTAATAGGGTACATACAGTTTTGAGGTTCTAATTAGAATAGATCGATACAGTACAATGGCCCGTCCTGTTCTTCATTCACAATTGGTGATGACATAATTATGCATCGTTTGTTTCCCCTCCACCTTTCTCCCCATCATACTTTACTTCATTTATTTAATCTGTTGTTATATGTGTGCTATTAGTTTCGGTTTAGGTTCAGTTTCGAGGCAATTATTAAGGTGATTATCAACTGGGCACAGCGCCTTCCAACTGTCGGGAGAAGGAGTGGAGCAGGCCCCACTGTTGGGAGAAGGAGTGGAGCAGGCCCCACTGCTGGGAGAAGGAGTGGAGCAGGCCCCACTGCTGGGAGAAGGAGTGGAGCAGGCCCCACTGTTGGGAGAAGGAGTGGAGCAGGCCCCACTGTTGGGAGAAGGAGTGGAGCAGGCCCCACGCGCCACAAGTCGGGAGAAAGGAAGTGGAGCAGGCCCACAGCGGCATGGGAAGGAGTTGGAAGCAGGCCCACTGTGTTGGGAGAGCAGGAGTGGAGCAGGCCCACTGTTGGAGAAGGAGTGGATGCAGGCCCCACTGCTTGAGAGAGGTGGTGGAGCAGGCCACTGTGGGAAAGGAGTGGAGCAGCCCCACTGTTGGGAGAGAGGAGTGGAGCAGGCCCCCACTGTTGGGAGAAGGAGTGGAGCAGGCCCCACTGTTGGGAGAAGGGTGGAGCAGGCCCCACTGTTGGGAGAAGGATGGAGCAGGCCCCACTGTTGGAGAGGAGTGGAGCAGGCCCCCACTGTGGGAGAAGGAGTGGAGCAGGCCCCACTGTTGGGAGAAGGAGTGGAGCAGCCCCACAGTCGGTAGAGAAGAGTGGAGCAGCCCCACTGCTGGGAGAAGAGTGGAGCAGGCCCCATGTGTTGGGAGAAGGGAGTGGCGCAGGGCCCCACTGTTGGTGAGAAGGAGGGTGGAGCAGCGCCCGCCAAGCTGCTGGAGAGGTCATGGAGGGAGTGGAGAGTGCAGCAGGCCCCACTAGTTGGGAGAAGGAGTGGAGCAGGCCCCCATCTGCTGCTGT
>NW_019943019.1:35731-48498 GCF_002910315.2 Salvelinus sp. IW2-2015 | reverse complement strand
TTTATTAATCTGTTGTTATATGTGTGCTATTAGTTTCGTTTAGGTTCAGTTTGAGCAATTATTAAGTTGATTATCAACTGGCAGCAGGCGCTTCCAACTTGTCGGAGAAGGGAGTGGCAGCAGCCCACTGTTGAAAGGAGTGGAGGCAGGCCCACTGCTGGGTGAGAAGGAGTGGAGCAGGCCCTGCTGGGAGAAGGAGTGGAGCAGGCCACTGTTGGGGAAGGAGTGGAGCAGGCCCACTGTTGGGAGAAGGAGTGGAGAGGCCCGTTGGAGAAGGAGTGGAGCAGGCCCACAGTGGGAGAAGGAGTGGAGCAGGCCCACTGCTGGAGAAGGAGTGGAGCAGGCCCACATGTTGGGAGAAGGAGTGGAGCAGGCCACTGTTGGGAGAAGGAGTGGAGCAGGCCCACTGTGAGAAGGGGTGGGCAGGCCACTGTTTGGGAGAAGGAGTGGAGCAGCCCTGTTGGGAGAAGGAGTGGGAGCAGGCGCACTGTTGGGAGAGGAGTGGAGCAGGCCACTGTTGGGAGAAGAGTGGAGAGCACTGTTGGGAGAGAGTGGAGCAGGCCCATGTTGGGAGAGGAGTGGAGCAGGCCCCACTGTTGGGAGAAGGAGTGGAGCAAGGCCCACTGTTGGGAGAAGGAGTGGAGCAGGCCCACAGTCGGGAGAAGGAGTGGAGCAGCCCCACTGCTGGGAGAAGGAGTGGAGCAGGCCCCGCTGTTGGGAGAAGGGTGGAGCAGGCCCACTGTTGGGAGAGGAGTGGAGCGGCCCCACTGCTGGAGAGGGTGAGCAGGCCACTGTTGGAGAAGGAGTGGAGCAGGGCACCACTGCTGGGAGGAGGGTGAGCATGCCCACTGTTGGGAGAAGAGTGGGCAGGCCCCACTGTTGGGAGAAGGAGTGGAGCAGGCCCCACTGCTGGGAGAAGGAGTGGAGCAGGCCCCGCTGCTGGGAGAAGGAGTGGAGCAGGCCCCACTGCTGGGAGGAGGGGTGGAGCAGGACCCACAGTCGGGAGGAGGGGTGGAGGGGGAAACCATAAAAAAAATGACATGCCCTCCTAAAACTAATTATAACACCAGTTCTGTTTGTGATATTAAGATTCTAACAACGACAGTGTGTTATATAGGGTTATTTAGGAAAAGTCCAGGACTGAGGGGGGCATGACTTAAATGGCAGAGTATTTTTTTTAATGAGCAGTCCAAATGACCGCTTTAGCAGTTCTAGTGTTATCCTTCACAACCTTGTCAACTCCTCATGAGAGATGGATTCAGGGAATAGTTTTCTTCTTTGGCCCCTCAGTATGAGTGAATGAATTAAATCTTTGCTGACTGTAATGGGATCAGCAGTACTTCTACAGAGTGACAGAAAGGAGTTAAACTGTTGTCACTGACCCCAAAACAGTTCCAGACAACAAGAAAATGGCTGTGTGAAGTCATTACAGTCAATTTGGGACACCAGCAGTGTCAACTACTGACAGGGCAAATCACCTTTTCCCATAAACACCCCCATTGACCCAGGGTGTTGTGTGTGTACATGTGTGTTTCAAAGCTCATCTCTTCTGCTGGTGTTAGTGTTGGCCCTCTGGCGTGCCGTGTCCGTGTGTGACCACACACTCCTCCAGGCCTATCTGCAGCTCTTTTATTTACATACCGTGGTGCTACTCCCCATGCCAAGCTGGCCCGGGCTCCGAACCCCAGACTCCCCACTGGCTGAGCCGGACTGGGAAGACAACACCTGGGCCTCAGGTTTCACTCCACTTCATTTCAAAGGAAAACATTGGGAGCCTCAACTTTCTTCATTCTCATGCATTAGACCATGCATGTTGGCGTTCCTGTTAGCCATTAGGACGTAGCTTGTTGGAGCCTAGAGGGCGAGGAGAGGAGAGCATGCCCAGATATGATGGGGAGAGAACAATCTGGCTCTTATCTCTGCTGCTACGTGTCTGATGTCGGTGTTATCTGCCTTGTCTCCTGATAAGAGTGGCGTGAGTAAAGCCCCAGGCGTGGGGCAGCAGGTGTGGGCAGGCAGTGAGACACTACAGTACAGCAGCGCACACATTCCTCTGTAGAGGCTGAAGTGTGTGAAAGGTCTGGATCAGTAGGACACTGCTTAGGGCAGGAGGGGAGCCTTTTCCCCTTGTCCCCTTGCTCTGATCAGAATTAATTTGTGGTCAGGGATTGACACGAGGCTACATGTTCAGCTAAGTAATTGCTCAGTTGTTTAAATAATATTTTTCCCCTTTTATGAAAGGGCATTTGTACTCTTGTTTTTGCTGGTTGGTTGTTTGGTTACTTGATTGTGTGAGAAGCTGGTTGTCTGTGTCTGGATCCTCTTGTGTACTAGAGGTGGTCCTGGTTTGCGTGTAGGCTGTGTAATGAGTTGTGAATGTAACAGGAGGAACTCCCTGCTTCTCAGGCATTACTCTAATCATCAGAGGAAGAGCCGGGGAACGAGAGGAAAATAGAGTGCAGAAAAAAGGGAGAGGGGGCAGGGAGAGGTGGAGGGAGACAGAGAGAACGAAAGAGAGAGGGCGGAGTAGAGTCGGTGAGATGGAGGAACACAGAGTTTAGGGACCTCTCTCTCTATCGCTCTGTCTCCCTTTCTCCCTCCCCTGGGAGGGGGCTCACACAATGGCCTAAGCCTCCCGCTCTTTGGAACAATGGTCTTGGGAAAGGAAGTGTAGAAGAGGCCCAGCTCAAGTCCCTGCTTTTGTTTCTGAGAGGTCCCCCCCCTCCGTGTCACAGCAGGATTGCAACGAAACACCCCTGAGGTCACTCACACACTCCTACACCTCCGGTTCCTGGTCAAACAGCCAGTGCTTCCTCATGGTGCCTCCAGTAAAACTCTGGCCCCCTCTGATCACCCCCAAACACCACCCCCAGGAGGTGGAGGTGATGGGGCAAACCGGAAAACTGCCCCACAAGACGAGGTACATTCCTCTCCGGAGAAAAACAACACATAAAGAAAGTGGACCGCCAGAGGCCTGGGAGGTGAACTGAGATGGGCTTGTCTCTGCCCGGCCGAGTGTGAGTGTGTGCCATTTCAATGTGGTCTCCAGCAATGGGGTCCTACTGTACATGCCAGTACAGTGTGCACGGTGGGAAAATACCATGCAGAATGAACAGTCATGGACACGAGGTGGAGAGAGGAAATTTGGCTTAGTTTGTTAGCACTTTAGGAATAATACTCAGCCACACCACCAATCTCTTACCCCTGATGTGTTCTTAACATTGTGTTCTTAACGGCCAGACAGTTTGGTCTCCTCTGTGTAGCTGCGTATACTGAAGTAATATGGGGTAATCTGGCATGGAGATTTCTGAGGGGCGATGACCATATATTTTGTAATTCTTGTTTGCCACAGGAGGAAGCACTCAGCCTTCACTTTCTCCTCCCTACTCTCTCTCTCTGACAGCACTTCCCCTTATAGTTTAAGTGCGATAGTTCAGAAACTGTGGCTCTGAGGCAGGTGTTCAGACAGGAGGTGGATGTGTAGGAGTGAGCAGCAGCACAAGGGGCCTCAAGACACAGCAGTGAGAGTACTGCTTCCTATGATGTAACCAGGCAGGTGCAGCTACGCAGGTGTTAACTGCACCAGGAACAGGWWGGTGTTGATAGATGGGTGAGCCTCCTATGGTCAAAATGCTYTAAAGYTCAATATCTAGCTCCAGAGAGGGCTAGCCARRAGGCAAACTGAGYACCTAACTTMACCCAGCGGACWTAGCAGTGTGTGATGACTTTTCTCCACATGTAACTGTTGATTTGAGGAAAACTAAGTAAACAGATAAAACCGATCTGTGTTGAAATCTGTGGCTGTGGTCCACTCTGGCAGCYCTGCCTCTAGACGTAGGGAATAGCCACTCTGACGCCTCACAGAGCCGATTAAAAACGACAGGGATCTGGGAACTGGCCAGGGGAATGGCCTCCTTTGTGTGCGACCCTGTCATTGTCCCAGAGCTCAGATAAGGCCAAAAAAATACCCCAGCACGCCGCTGTGACTTCCTGTTCCTATTTACTCAGCAGATAAGGCCCTATTCCCACTACGAGATATGAAGGAGAGACTGAGGAGCGAGGTGGCGAAAGATACTTTTACTTTTCAATTCACATTACATCCTTGCTTTACTGTACCTTTTGTTGTGGCTGGCAACGTGACATTTTTGGTCCACAGCCATAAGCCAGTAAGCAAACTATTCAACAGTGACAAACTTTTATTCTTAAACATATTACACTATTGAGTAATGCAACCAAACCATATTACACTCTTGAATAATGCAACAATTCACAAGCATGTATGTGCAGACAAAGGGTAGGAAGCATGAGTTTTTACTCACCATCTGGTTACCTATAACTACAAACATAGTTCTGTTTTTAGGTTATTACTTATGAACTTATTTCCGGATATCTTCTAAACTACCCACGATGCACTATTTTGCAACGTCAGAAGGAGAGAGTACTCTGTCTATTACCGAGTTCGTATGCTAGCTCGGTATCTAGCTCAAGCCGGCTAACATTAGCATACTCATGCTCTTCACAGACTTTTTGGCTGTGTTATCTAGTGGGAACCCGTTAGCATGGCATACTCTGGTGCCCTCTTGCCATGGGCTCAAAATGAAAGAAAATCCTACCTCTTTGCTCTGTAGTACCTGGTCTGTTCTCCTTTTTGTTTTTTGTCAACTTTTCGGCATGTTGGGCCTCCTGAGTGGCGCAGTGGTCTAAGGCACTGCATCGCGGTGCTAGCTGTGCCACTAGAGATTCTGGGTTTGAGTCCAGGCTCTGTCACAGCCGGCCGCGACCGGGAGACCCATGGGGCGGCGCACAATTGGCCCAGAGTCATCCGGGTTATGGGAGGGTTTGGTCGGCAGGGATGTCCTTGTCCCATCGCGCACTAGCAATTCCTGTGGCAGGCTGGGCGCAGTGCACGCTGACACGTTCGCCAGGTGCACAGTGTTTCCTCCGACACATTGGTGCGGCTTGCTTCCGGGTTAAGTGGGCATTGTGTCTAGAATCAGTGCGGCTTGGTTGGATTGTGTTTCGGAGGACGCACGGCTCTCGACCTTCGCCTCTCCCGAGTCCGTAGGGGAGTTGCAGCGATGAGACAAGACTGTAACTACCAATTGGATACCATGAAAATGGGCAATTATTTTTTTTACTAAATAAAATAAAACTTTTCAGCATGTTCTCTGGTAAGTAGGCTATGGGAGATTTATAACTTTTTCCATCTTGGCTTAGTGCTAGCGTGCTAGCTGATATCTGGAATCTATTGCTATAGCTATTGGATTTCCCTCACTGACTGTCACGATCGTCTATAGGAGAGAGAGATGACCAAGGCGCAGCGTGTGCAAAATACATKTTTTTATTATAAGAAGGAAAACGAAACAAAACAACAAACAGATGAACGTGAAGCTATTAAGGAACTAGTGCACACATGCAACATAGAACATAGGCAATTACCCACAAACACATGATGCCCATGGCTGCCTTAAATATGGCTCCCAATTAGAGACAATAAACCACAGCTGTCTCTAATTGAGAACCAATCCAGGCAGCCATCGACATACAAACACCTAGACAAGARATTTCCCCATTAAACCTACAAACCCCTAGACAACCCAAAACACATACTTCCCCATGTKACACCCTGACCTAACTAAAATAATAATGAAAACAAAGATAACTAAGGCCAGGGTGTGACACTGACTCTCCATCGGCCTGGGGGAAGCGCCCGCCTTCCCCTCGCTTTGGTAGTTAACTCAGCCTGCACTCTTTTAAAAAAGTTTTACAATTGGATGGGTCCCAGCCATCAATCTGTAAGTCTCTGCTCTCTCTTTGCTTTTGATCTGTAGTTATGTTTTAGTTGTGTTAGTCCTCTAGTTTGCCTCCAGTTGTTAGGCTCTGACTAGGTGGTTGGCTAGGCTATTAGCTAGTTGGCTAAATAGATAATGTTAGCTTGCTTGCTAAAATATCTGCATTAATAAAAAAGATAACTGGTTAGATGGCGTTATGTATTTCCAAAACATTGGTTTACATTAATGTAGCTGTAGATGGCTGACTCATGCTGTGCTAACGTAACAATACATTCATAAAGAATTTGCTTGTAAGTTTGTGGAAAATGTTATTGAAACTAGTATTTGAAGTTATTTCTGTTGGAGTATACATTATAGGGAATAGGCTGGCTTGCCTATATGTAATCCATATTACACCACACACTCAGAAAAACATTTTCCGGCTTGACTTCGGCATTCTTCGGAATTCTGATTTGGTTTTATGTAATAACTTGAGAAATAAGAAAAGTGAGGTGTAACTTTGTAGTGGGACTTTTAATGCGTATACTAATGCAAATCCATATGTTACATGTGGTTCTGTGTATGCTACCTTCCCTTTTAAGGGGTTTATTTTCTCGCCTGTGGAGATGGGCTTCCATAGATTTATGTGGCTCAGTGCAGCCGGCAGCTACTGCGACAATTTCAGAATGTAATCAGGACGGCCATTTTTCATTATTTGACTGTTCGAATACTCACATGATTTTCTTTTGAGTTCTTGGAATAAAAAGAACAAGCTATTTTTAGAACAGAAGGCCTGCGCTGGAATTTTTTWAACATTTTAATCTCTGGTTTAAGATTGAGTTTTGACCTCCGTTCGAACAATCAATTACTCATGTTCATCCCTAGAATGTAACAGGGATGCATTCCAGTTTTTTTTTTTTTAAATCAGGTGAAAACTCAATAAAACGAGTCTCAGATATTCAAAAACATTGCTCTGCTATTACCATTTATTCTGTTTGTACTGCCCTGCTTCCAGGGGGGTAACTGCTTGGTGGGTGTCGTGCTCTACCTCTGGAGGTAGCAGTCGAGATGTAGCAAGTACGCAAGTTTACATTTCAGTAATATGTGTAGCCGACTGTATTTTTACATAAAGTGTAGTAAGTGTGGCTCTAAGACGCTGCAGGTCCCGTCCCGTTCCTTCCTTAGCCATACTGCATGCAGCTTCCTGTGTTCCAGTGCCAGATCTGTGAGAGCCCTAGGAGCACAGCAGAGCTATGAATTCGCTGAAATCCACCAGCCCTGATTGTGGACCCGGGGTTTCCGCTGACACTCTTGAGTCTTCAAATGGTGCCATCAGATCAAAGACTCTGTCTCAGATGCTAAACAATCAGGCCTCCATAAGGCGAGGGGAGGAAAGGGCTTTCTTCAGCCCTTTAATCATCCAAGCAAGATGCTTCCTCGTTGACTGGTTGCAGCTCCCAAGGAGGAAGATGGCCAGCTGTTAAACCACTACTGTAGTTCACCTAATTTGTCACTATTTCAGTATAATATGTCCTCGGGAACAGAGATGTGAAGGGATGTATATTCATCTTGGCATTGGTCCTCTTTTTACTGGTTTGAGTGATGCCAGTCACAGTAAGTCCTGTTATTGCGACAGGCAGATACAATAATAGTGTTGGACCAAAACCAGCCGTCGAGCCATTTAAAACCATACAAAACAGCCATATGGATTTACTCACAATTAATCTGGAAGATGTAGATGTGGCGTTTTTTAAAAAGGGTCCTTTAAAGCTATCAGGGTTTCTTTATTGCAACTTAAAGCCTGAATCTCGGGCATTGAGTCAAATGGCAGGGAATATGGCATGATGGGACTGCTGACGTTTTTCACWGAGCAGTTTTCGACAAGGCCTACTTTTGAAAGCTCTTTCTTCTGTAACAGAGCTGTTCCTGCCTCACATTTTGGATGGATAATAGTGGCCTGGTCTCTGTTCTACACCACAATGAGTGCAGAAGGAAAATMATGACCTGAACTTTTGTATGGTTATTGCCTAGACCTAAGTGCAGTCATTTGAGCCCCAGAAACAAAATGSATTTTTGAGGCGTTGCCTGCTCTTTTATGGAAGAACATATAATCATAATTTTGATACTCACAGTGGTTGTCTAATTTTAGTCTGATATTTTACAACAGATTCTGTTTCTGCCAGTCGCACCAGAGACACAGGCTGCGACTTGAATCCATGAACTTGTTCCAAGACAGAATTCTCAAAMGTGCAGACWTTAGCAAAATCTCCCCTTTGCCCAGCATTCTTGCGGTACCAAATCTATGGTACGTTATACTTTCATCTTTAAATTAAAAAAAGATATGGAGTCCTCAAAACGTAACCAAACAGGCGGTGCTTTCCCCCCTCTTCATAAACTACCTTAAAAATAACTTTTAACAAATGTGCAGCAGATGAAAGCTTCAATGGCCAATTTGCTGCAATATTCAGCATTGGAGACTGGTTCCTGTAGTGAAGACAAGGCCAGGCAGCCTGTCCCGTCAGTCGCATGAGGGTTTGATGTCAGTGTGTGCTTGTTACACAGCCAGCAAAGTTTTCAGATTTTTTTTTCGAAGAGGGGTTTGTGTTCCCATGACTTGACTGCGACACGCAATGTTTGATACACCTAATTAATTATGGAATTGAGGTCATAATCAAAGAGCCACAGAGATCCCCAAGGGGAAACTGGCTGTGGAGCAYAGATCTGGAATAGAAGCTCACTTCAAAGCACTTGTTTTGGGGCTGTTGAGGCTACCTTGGCCTTGCTCGTCTCCTGCTCAGACATAATGAGCAGTAGTAAGACGGGCTGTCYCCATGTCTCCACACCGTGGGTGTATCCAGTGTCTGGGACTTCTTTCKCACTCGGTTCTGTGTTACCCCCCTGTGGCCTGCCCTTTGACCTCTCGGAACTCATAGCAAACAGTGACCCTCACAGCGGCTGACCCACCTTCAGACGCCATGGGAGACCAGAACACAAGTGCAGACTCTATCWTATGACCAGCTGACATGGATGGAGCTCTGCCTCACAGACCTCCATTACTGTTACAGCAGATGACAKATGCTTAGTGTCTGACAGTAAACTGTATATCTACCYCTGGRGGTGGTGATTCATYGTCTCAATGACCTTGCTGTGAYATGAGTGACTATTTTCATTTCAGGGACGATGACTGTGGCATCACACTGACATGCTGATTGAACGCAGGGCATAAGCTGCATGACTCTACAAAGCACACACTTTGTTTGGAATTCACAGAATTGATAAGAATGTGCTCCTTATCACATGCAACTGGTGAGTCTGTGCTTATGTTTTAGGAGAAATTGTATGAAAGATGTCAAAGAGAGCTGGGGTGTCAGCAGGGCCAGTGAGATACACAAGGGAACGACCCTGCCATTGGTTGATCACGTCTTGGGAGGGCAGGAGATATCTCCATCAGTTTAGTTGACAGGTCTGGACGTTGCCCATAAAGACTGTAGGGACTTGGCACATTTCCAATGAGGATTTACCCCAGTGTTTTACCCAAAAGGCGCAGACTTTTCTGTTTCCATCTACGTGGGCCAGCAACCGTGTCTCACTTGGCCATGGCTCCAGCAGATCTGCTCTGACTTGGAGCCATGACAAAGCAACAGTCTTCATGAATGATGCAGAGGTTGTTGATTCRGCTCGCCACAAGTTTTTAGTGTCACAGTCCTGATGGAAACAGAATAACTAGAGGTTACGTTAACATAAAACACTGACGACACCCTGGTGTGGGGCTAACTCTAGATGGAAAAGCACCATATGAGTCCCTGTGGTGGCCAGTGACATTCTTTCTTCTAAAGCCACACTAGGCTGATGGAGAGGCATCTCTATCAGAAGATCAAAGGACACAACAAGGTCTCCTCCCTCCCTTTGTTCTCTGAACAGTGTATTGTCTCCTGACCTGGCCACAGAGGTCAGCCTGGGGTCAGAGGCTAATGAACTGCCTCTAGAGATGGAGAGAAAGGGACAGATCTATCAGGGACAGTTTGTTCGGGATAGCTAGTTCACCCACCAGGTTTTTGAGGCCTGGTGGGTGAGCTAGCTGGAGTCTCCACTCCATTGTCTGTCGCTCTCTCCATAAACCCTGAACCATGACCCCATAGCCCTCTAATTAAAAAAAWWATAMATTTAACCTTTATTTAACTAAGCAAGTCAGTTAAGAACAAATTCTTATTTACAATGACGYCCTACCAAAAAGCAAAAGGCCTCCTGCGGGGACGGGGGCCTGAGATTAAAAATAAGTGCAATATAAATATAGGACAAAACACACATCACAACAAGAGAGACAATACAACACTACATAAAGAGAGACCTAAGACAACAACATAGCAAGGCAGTAACACATGACAACACAGCATGGTAGCAACACAACATGACAACAACATGGTAGCAACTAAGGGTGAGTATCTAGACCAGGATCTCTTAGTCCTGTGGCCTGCAGGTCTTCAGCCTTTCCAGAACCTAGGTCTTCAGCCTTTCCAGAACCAGATGCTCTATAATCTCTTAGAATGACTGAGTTGGTTCCCATAGATAATCTTGTTGAACCTGGAGATGGTTTGAGCTCGCAAGCAAACACATGATCATGAGTGAACTAATAATAGATCTGTAAAACAATGCTCAACCTCCAGATTTTGCACAACCAAAAAGCAAGCCAATCCAGTATAGTACTATAAACCATGAACTGAAGATGCACCATGGAGGCACTTCCCTCCAGGCTTAAGTGAATAGTTTCTAGGTTAACCAGTAGCACGGTGTTTGTTCTAAAAATATCCTGAACGTATGTTGATTTATTTTCTGTCTTGTGTTTTTGCAGAGTTGTTGGGCTCCACGAAGAGACTGAACGTCAACTACCAGGATGGAGATGGGTAAGTGTGTGATGATAATAACACTGTCCTAAAGAACTGACTGACAACCTCTGTAAAAGAAAAATACATAAAATAAAAGATGGCCTACCAATAAGCTACTCTTTCTGTATCTGTAAAACAGTAGTTCTACTGTGTAGCTTCTACATACAAGTGCTGGGATTTTAAAGCTCAATGCGTCTTGTCTTGTGATAAACACTCTGCGTTAGTTTGCCTTGGGTTGAATCATGGCCTTCTGCTAAGTCAGCCAAAGCAGACTAACTGGTAATTGTGTCTGGAGGAGAAGCGGAGGTGTCACTGCTGAAAACGCTCATTTAATTGTTGTTTTTACTACTGCTTCTTGCCCAAAAGCAGACGCACCACAGTCTACTAACCCCCCAGTTACCCTGTCTGCCAGTGGAAATGCTGACTGTAAAAATGTTCCCCTCTCGCTTATTAGCATAGGTCTAGTTTCTCATCTATTTTTCTCTTTTTGGAGGGACTTGGATCCCATATGAAAGTTCTCACTTTCTCAGTTTCCTCTCTTTTTCCCTTCTCACAGGGTGGTGTGTTTTCATCGCAGATATTTTTGTCGGCTGCTAGAGCCATACTAATTTTCACAATTGCTCTCAGTAGCTGATAGAATAGCACATTGATGACATTGGTGAGATCCCTTGGTGCAGCGTATTCTACAGAGTCGCTCAGCTCCCTGTAGAATATGAACTAGTCAAAAAGTAGATCATGCAAACTCTGGCAAAGTCTACAGTTAGACTGTCTGAGTTCAGATTGAGTCCGATAGGCTTAGCACACCCGAGATATCCAAATATAACTACCTCTTATAGCGCTCCCACATCCATCCCAACAGCCTTCCCCCTCTACAGACACTACTGGTGCCCCCTCACTCAGCCTAAATAAACAGAGTAACAAAAGTGGAGAGAAGAGCCAAGACAACAGTGGGAGACCTTTAGATAAGCCGTGCCTCTGAGATGGCTGTAAAACGGTCCAAGAGAGCAGGACAGTGGCGCACCATATATCAGAGCCTATGTCCCCCCCCCCCCCCAGGCCCCAGGCTCTGGCCATGGTTTACTGCTTGTTATGCATCTTCTCCAACCCCCCCCCCTCCTCTCTCTCTTTGTCAGCTCTCATGGGGGGCAGGGAATTCAGAGGCAGAGCCTGAGGGGTCCGGGGTCAGGGGTGGAGTTTGTCTGGCGTAGAGGGCGGGACTGTGGCCGATTTAGATGGGAGTGTTTACAAAAGCTGCCACACAACTCAATGCAGTGATGACAGCTGCCGCGCCCGGGAATTATATACTAGTGCACCAGAGAGGAAAAACATGGCTGGAAACAGAGTTGCAGGCTTGATGATGATGATGATACACTACATGACCAAAAGTATGTGGACACCTGCTCATTGAACATTTCATTCCAAAATCATGGGCATTAGTATGGAGTTGGTCCCCCRCCTTTGCTGCTGTAACAGCCTCCACTCTTCTGGGAAGGCTTTCCACTAGATGTTGGAACATTGCTGCGGGGACTTGCTTCCATTCAGCCACAAGCATTAGTGAGGTCGGACACTAATGTTGGGCGATTAGGTCTGCCTCGCAGACAACGTTCCAATTCATCCCAAAGGTGTTCAATGGGGTTGAAGTCAGGGCTCTGTGCAGGCCAGTCAAGTTCTTCTACACCGATCTTGACAAACCATTTCTATATGGACCTCGCTTTGTGTACGGGGCCATTGTCATACTGAAACAGGAAAGGGCCTTCCCCAAACTGTTACCCCAAAGTTGGAAGCACAGAATCGTCTAGAATGTCATTGTATGCTGTAGCGTTAAGACTTCACTACACTGGAACTAGGGGGCCTAGCACGAACCATAAAAAACATCCCCAGACCAWTATTCCTCCTCCACCAAACTTTACAGTTGGCACTATGCATTGGGGCAGGTAGCGTTCTTCTGGCATCCGCAAAACCCAGATTCATCTGTCGTACTGCGAGCTGGTGAAGCGTGATTCATCACTCCAGGGAATGCGTTTCCACTACTCCGGAGTCCAATGGCGGTGAGCTTTACACCACTCCAGCCGATGCTTGGCATTGCGCTTGGTGATCTTAGGCTTGTTTGCGG
>NW_019943019.1:24543-30346 GCF_002910315.2 Salvelinus sp. IW2-2015 | reverse complement strand
GCGTTTCCACTACTCCGGAGTCCAATGGCGGTGAGCTTTACACCACTCCAGCCGATGCTTGGCATTGCGCTTGGTGATCTTAGGCTTGTTTGCGGCTGCTCAGCCATGAAGCTTTCCGACGAACAGTTCTTGTACTGACATTGCTTCCAGAGGCAGTTTGGAACTCTGTAGTGAGTGTTGCAACCGAGGACAGGCAATTTTTACGTGCTACGCGCTTCAGCACTCTGTGGTCCTGTTCTGTGAGCTTGTGTGGCCTGCCTCTTCGCAGCTGAGCTGTTTTGCTCCTAGACTTTTCCACTTCACAGTAACAGCACTTACAGTTGACCGGGGCAGCTCTAGCAGTGCAGAAATCTGACGAACGGACTTGTTGGTAAGGTGGCATCCTATGACGGTGCCACGTTGAAAGTCACTGAGCTCTTCAGTAAGGCCATTCTTGTGCCAATGTTTGTCTATGCAGATTGCATGGCTGTGTGCTCGATTGTATACACCTGTCAGCAATGGGTGTGGCTGAAATAGCCGAATCCACTAATTTGAAGGTTTCCACATACTTTTGTATATAGTGTATGTGGGGCTCAACATTAGCATGTCGGAAGAGTGTTAATTTGTGTCTTGCTGTGTGTTGCTCAGGCTGCGTGCGCGCGTGTGTGTGTGTATTGCTCGGTTCTAATGGCCCCCGTGGGGACATGGAATTTCAAGTGGGGGGAAAGGTCTTTCATTATTCATCAGTGCTGTTGGCACTGCTCTGCTTTTCTCTCTAGCGTTAAACACAGACTKTACTACTGRAGGAACCCGACCCCTCATCTTATCACTACAYCTCAGTCTRATYTCCTATAGCTTAGTCTAGCGCTCCATTAGTAGGCCATACGCTATCATGTTGAAGCACAGCACACAACAATTATGTTTACAACAGTAATCACTCATGTATATTGTGGGCTGTTTGTTTTTCTAGAACACTTTGTTGGGCAATCATGGAAAGTGTTCAGTCTGTCTTGGCAGTAGTGAGGGTATYTAGTACTATGAATGTTGTTCAGGTGAAGACCTGTATGAGAGGATGATGAAAGGTTCTTACTCATCCCTTACTGTAGGCGTGGACATGGTTGATATATACTCAGTGGCCAGTTTATAAGGTTCACACATCTAGTACCGGGTTGGACCCCCCTTTACCTCCAGAACACCCTGAATTCTTCAGGGCACAGAGTCATTGCTCAATTGGTATCAAGGGACCTAACGTATGCCAGGAAAACATTCCCCACACCACCGCCACCAGCATGTACCGTTGACACCAGGCAGGATGGGGCCGTGGACCCATACTGTTTATGCTAAATCTGGACTCTGTCATCAGCATGACGCAATAGGAACCGGGATTCGTCGGACCAGGCYATGTTTTGTGTTGGTGAAGGCGTGCCCACTGGAGCCGCGTCGTCTTGTTTTTAGCTGATAGAAGTGGAACCCTCTGGTCGTCTGCTGCAATAGCCCATCAGTGACAACGGCCGAAGAGTTGTGTATTTCTGAGATGCTGTTCTGCACACCATTGTTGTACTGCGCCGCTATTTGCCTCTTTATGGCCGCCTGTTGGCTTGCACAATTCTTTCCATTTTCGCCCAATGCTGCTGACTGGATGTTTTTTGTTTGTCTCACCATTCTCTGTYAACCCTAGACACTGTTGTGTGAAAAGCCCAGGAGGGTGGCCGTTTCTGAGATACTGGAACCAGCTTGCCTGGCACCGACGATCATACCACACTCAGTCGCATAGGTCACTTTTACCCGTTCTAACGTTTAATCGAGCAGCAACTGAATTCCTTGGTGCCTGTCTGCCTGCTTTATTAAGTAATCCACGGCCACGTGACTCACTGTCTGTAGGATATAACCATTTTCGTGAGCGGGTTGGTGTACCTACTAAACTGGCCAATTGGTCAGCTCACGCAACTGTTATTAAGGTGTGTGAGGCTGTGAGAGAGTGCTTGGCACCCATTCATCCCATTTCCGTAGACTTTATTTGCCCTCTCCGTTTATGTGTATGTGCTAGCATGCATGAGAGAAAGAGATTGTGTGTGTGTCAGAGAAAGGCATGCTGAACAAACACTGGTGCTGTAATATATAAAAGGGTCTCTTTTCTGCAACCCTGTGAGACAAATTAGTATTTGAGTCRCCATGAACTTTTCCAGCTTTTGGTCTGTGTTTGGGGTGCAGTTTCCATGGAGAGCAGCACTGGAATGGCCTGGGCTGAATGGCTGTGCCTGTCTGTGGGGGACTGGTTGGATCCCTGGCCTGTGTGTCTGTGTGTCCACAGAGGGCAGTACTGCCAGGACCCGTCAACACACCCCTGTCATCTGAAGCAATGGAGGGAAAGAACCAACCCTGGCAGGAGAGGACTATACACTACTAACTCTCCCTCTGAGAGCTGGACAGAAAGCCTGCTCTGTTTCTAAACTACCATAGAAGCTGACATCCATGCCATGTTAGAAGTGTATGTCAACACAGCTCTCTGCGGGAGGAAGGTGTGTGTGTGTGTGTGTGTGTGTGTGTGTGTGTGTGTGTGTGTGTGTGTGTGTGGTGGTTGTGGTGTGTGTGTGTGTGTGTGTGTGTGTGTGTGTGTGTGTGTGTGTGTGTGTGTGTGTGTGTGTGTGTGTGTGTGTGTGTGTGTGTGGTGTGGAAAGACTGTGTATTTAAGAGAATGAAACAGCGTGTCTGAACCTGCGCTCGTAAAAACTCCCTGTAAATGTTTTCATTCAGACGGCTTGTACTGTCATATAAAATCCATTGACTTATAAAGGAACATAGGAAAGATACCAAGGCATCCAAAAAAGACCTCACCATTGAAATGTAGCTAAAATGCTAGTGATGTGATGTCATAGTTCCCATGTTTCCAAGCCATTTCATTGCTCTACTACTATACTACACAGAGCTATAGGGCCCACTGCATTGATGCTGTGCCTAGATGACCAAGGCCAGGCCACTCTGTTTGCTGAAACGATTAGCACACAGCCCAGACTGGAAGGAAGTTATTAGCCTCTGACTCCCAGTCAGCCAGTCAGTCAAATAGACAGAGAGATACTAGACTGGCCAGGTCACCTTGGGGAATGTGACACTATCAGCAGGAATGTCATTTGACAGGATGGTGCCTTGGCTCTGAGAGGCTGTAACTCTCTCACTGTCCTGGTCTTGCTGGGGAGGTTTTTGTGTGTGTGCGCGTGCGTGCGTGAGCGTGCGTGCGTGCGTGTGAGCATGCATGTGTGTTTGCTTGCTTGTGTGTGTCTGTCTGTCTGTCTGTTGTCTGTCTGTCTGTGTGAGCTGTCGTGTTGCTTGCTTGTGTGTGAGGGTTGTGTTGTGTGTGTGTGTGTGTGTGCGTGCGTGCGTGCGTGTTTGTTTGAGGTGGGTGATATTACTACCAGTTGCATTCCAGTCTGCAGGGATGACAGACTCCAACCTGGTACTGGAGGGCCTGTTGGAGACAGGTCAGACCCTCTCCATCTCCCTCCGTAAATATCTCCCTCCTCTCTCATCCTCTCTCTGTCTTCCCTCTCTCTCTTTCTTTCATTGGAGTGTGTGCTAAGAGTGATGCGGTAAGAGATGTCCTGTTCTCTTCTAGAGAGGGGGAGGGGGAGAGACGGCGGGGTTGACAGGAGGAGAGACCTGCGTGCTTTGAACACAGAGCCTTTTCAAGGGCCTTTCTCTCTTCTGGACTCTCACGTCTGTCAGGGGGAGAACAGGAGAGAGAATTGAAGGGAAGGACAGAGGAGGGATTGTGTACCTCCGGCCTCTCACCTCCCTCTCTCCCTCTCCTGACGTCCCTCTTTCATGGCTGGGCCCTGTGTAAAGCCCCTGGCCCGAGTGACTTAATACATCTCCACCCCATGGCCCAAATAAACGCTGCTGCATTAGGGAAGGAAACCGAGCTCTACCTCAGAGGATAGAGGCAGGATTCACTSGGTTAAGTGGCCCTAAGGCAGGCCTAATGAGACCAACGTCACACGGGGTTCATCTAGGTTTAGAGAGATCTCAACTGAAGGTTCACGAAAGAGAGAGAGGGTGTGTGTGTGGGTGTGTGTGTGTGTATACTCTGCTTGGAGTGTGACTCTCACAGAGGTGTGAAGTGTTTTCAGAAGCACTTAGGAAATCAAGTGATTTGGGACGCGGTTCACCAACACTTCTGTACTCAATATTACAACATGAAAAACGGTTCGGTACTCAAATGTTGTTACTTTTGGTTCTATCAAATGTGTCTCACGTTTGGAAATGAACTAAATGTATTGAACTTAATAGAGTTATCATAACACATGACCAGAATGCATCAGGCATTCGTATTCCCTGCAATTTTCTGAAGAGGCAACGACACAGGAATGCCCCTTTCTGTGTGCGGTGTGCGTATGTCTATCACTTTGTGTAACCATTATGGATGCTAATGATAACCGTCTGGTAGATGGAAAGCTTTTCCCAGTAGCCTATGCCTACCTGGCAGAATCATGATTATTTGCATCAATTCAGTGGCCAAAAGTTTTGCAAACTCCATCAAACATGCGCTACAGAAACACCACTAACCAAACAACAGTGCTAAGCGTCTGCACTTGAATTAAAGGCTATCTACACTAAAACATATTAACGTCTTACATTTTTCCCCAGACTTCAAATGTAATCCTCTGATGTGGTTTAGTCATTTTTGTGGATTTAGAACATCCAATGTAGTTTTTTATCTTTTAAAAAGCCGAACAAACTGGGAAAAACCACATTCTCTCTGCTTTTTTTGCCGTTTTGCCGTTTTTGCCGTCGTTTTGGTATAGAGCGTGTTTTTTTATTTAACCTTTTATTTAACTAGGCAAGTCAGTTAAAAGCAAATTCTTATTTACAATGACGGCCTACCCCGGCCAAATCCGGACGATGCTGGGCCAATTGTGCGCCGCCTTATGGGACTCCCAATCACGGCCGGATGTGGTACAGCCTGGAATCGAACCACTGAGATGCAGTGCCTTAGACCACTGCACCACTTGTGATACTAAACCTGGTATCAGTATCCAAGTCAAAATTCTTGTATCGTGACAGCACTTGTGCTCATCCCTAGTCTGGGCCTCAGCAGCTGGTATTCTAATTATTCACACAAATATCAGTTTCTTTCCCTGCATGTCTAGTCTCCCCTACTTGTGCTCTTTCTTCAGACTCTCTTTGTGTGAGGAAGCCCTGGAGCGCAGCTCACGGTAACTCCATTATAATAGCTGACATAATGGTAAGATCAGGTCTATGATACTCTATTAAATTAATTAAGAAGCCTCCAGGTAAGCCGTATTTAGTATCGCATCATCAAACTTGATACCTTTCTATTTGCGTTGTCATATGTGTAAAATACCTCCGTCTTTACAGTAGGCCTTTGTCTTTACTCTGTTGTCCTCCATAGACTTTGGCTGGAGCAAACATGTTTCCTATCAACCAATAGACAGACATGGTTTATTTAGATTTTAGAAGCTGTCCTAATAACTAGGCTGTTTGCAGAGATGCTCCTCACACATGCATTGTTGATGATGTTATCACCTCTCAGTCAGGCTGCTGGATTGAACAGAGGGATTAGACTCTCTCTTCCTCCCCTCCTCTATCTCTTCTCTCCTTCCCCCTCGTCTCTCTTTCATTCTATTCCATTACTCATTAGAGATGATCCTGGCCTGTTGTTACTGTAGCCAGACACAGCAGAACCCCCCAGCCTCCTTCATATTAAACAACTCCTCTGGTAGAGAGACAGGAAGTGCTACATGCCCACTGAGGCACCACTTATTCCAAAACACCCTGTAGAGCTATAGTACAGACTGTCTCTCTCTAG
>NW_019943019.1:10779-18674 GCF_002910315.2 Salvelinus sp. IW2-2015 | reverse complement strand
AAACCTTGCCAAGAGAGAACCGCTTACCAAACTCACGGACCAGGCAACTGAGCATTAATCAGAGAGGCAA
This sequence comes from Salvelinus sp. IW2-2015, assembly GCF_002910315.2. Lineage (NCBI taxonomy): Eukaryota > Metazoa > Chordata > Actinopteri > Salmoniformes > Salmonidae > Salvelinus > Salvelinus sp. IW2-2015. The sequence goes on along the minus strand of NW_019943019.1, from coordinate 18,604 downwards.
CAAAGAGACCAAAGATAACCCTGAAGGAGCTGCAAAGCTCCACAGCGGGGATTGGAGTATCTGTCCAAAGGACGACTTTAAGCCATATACTCCACAGAGCTGGGATTTACGGAGACTAAAATAAGACTAAAATTGAGCTTTTTGGCAATCAAGGAAAACGCTATGTCTGGCGCAACCCCAACACCWCTCATCACCCGGAGAATACCATCCCCACAGTGAAGCATGGTGGTGGCAGCATCATGCTGTGGGGGATGTTTTTCATCGGCAGGAACTGGGAAACTGGTCAGAATTGAAGGATGATGGGTGGCGCTAAATACAGAGAAATTCTTGAAGGAAACCTGTTTGTCTTCCAGAGATTTGAGACTGGGATGGAGGTTCACCTTCCAGCGGGACAATGACCCTAAGCATACTGCTAAAGCAACACTCGAGTGGTTAAAGGGGAAACATTTAAATGTCTTGGAATGGCCTAGTCAAAGCCCAGACCTCAATCCAATTGAGAATCTGTGGTATGACTTAAAGATTGCAGTACACCAGCGGAACCCTTCCAAGGAGCTGGAGCAGTTTTGCCTTGAAGAATGGGCAAAAATCCCAGTGGATAGATGTGCCAATCTTATAGAGACATACCCCAAGAGACTTGCAGCTGTAATTGCTGCAAAAGGTGGCTCTACAAAGTATTGACTTTGGGGGGGTGAATAGTTATGCACGCTCAAGTTTTCTGTTATTTTTGTCTCATTTCTTGTTTGTTTCACAATAAAACTATTTTGCATCTTCAACGTGGTAGGCATGTTGTGTAAATCAAATGATACAAACCTGCCAAAAATCCATTTTAATTCCAGGTTATAAGGCAACAAAACAGGAAAAATGCCAAGGTGGGTGAATACTTTCGCACGCCACTGTATATGATCATAGATGTGCTGCCTCCTGCAGGTATGCGTCCGCTCCACTATGCAGCATGGCAGGGCAAGGCTGACTCTGTCCTTATGCTGCTGCGGGCCGGAGCTGGAGTCAATGGGGTCTCACAGGATGGACACATCCCCCTGCACCTCTATGTCTGTACTGAACTATCTCTCCATAATTTGTCATCTTCCCAATTTCCTCTTCTCCGTGTCTTTCTGGCCTCCTTGCTATATCCCGTCTGTCATCTTTTTGTGTATTGTTGTTGTCTTCAGTTCTCAGCTCTCACCATGCTGCTCTGACCGGAACTAAACTGCGTCTGTGCTGCTGGAGGCCAGGGCCACTGTGGATATCAAGGACAGAACTGTTGAATTGATATGTGAGACACAGCACTATTTATCACCTGCTCTGTTCAGATTCAGCTAGCAAAACAGCTAACCACAGGTCTCATTAGATCATCTCAGTCAGCACAGAACATTATCTCTGTTTTTCTATCAGTGCACAACATTGGCTTGAGATTCATGTTAGCTGGTACATACAGATCTCAGACCGCAGTACAATGTGCCTCGTTACAAACAGACTCGCCATTTTTAATTCATATTATCTATTTGTTTGATGTTTTTATTTAGTGACGCACACATTTGGGTCTTGTGATTTCTACTGTATATCAGCTTTGGTACATCTATTTAGTTCCATCTGTGGAAACACATTTGTGATTTTAATATCAGCTTTGCAGATGGAAAGCAAAAAAAATGTCTAACTGACTTTTGTCCGTCACTCACTGTCTGTCTTTGTGTTGTTTTATATTGTGTATTGTAAAGTGCCTTGCAAATAGTATTCACCCCCTTGGCGTTTTCTATTTTTGTCTGCATTACAACCTGTAATTTAAATAGATTTTTATTGGATTTCATGAATGGACACACAAAATAGTCCATAATTGGTGAAGTGAATAATGAATAAAATATACTTGTTTCACAAAATATAATAAATATTAAAAATAAAAAAAACGATAAAGTGGTGCTTTGATATTTATTCACCCCCATTGCTCTATGAAGCGCCCTAAAATAAAGCATCGGTGCAACCAATTACCTTCAGTGAAAAGTTCACATAATTATTTAAGATTTGCACACAGAGTGTGGACTATATATTAAGTGTCACATTGATCTATGTTCACCCACAATCTCAGTATATATACACCTGTTTCGAAAGGCCCAGAGTCTGCAACCACACTTAAGCAAGGTTGGCACCACCAAAACCAAAGCGGCACCATGAATAAACTTAAAAGACCAATGGAGCCCTCCAAAACATGGTCCAGCGGGACAAAGTTGTTGGTTGTGGAGTAGAAGTTACCAGATCAGGGTTGGGTTATAAAAATAATCAGGTTATATACTTTGAAACATCCCACGTCGCTCATCTATTTAAATCCATTATACAAAAATTGAAGAAAGAATAGGCACACAACCAACCTGCCAATGAGAGAACCGCTTACCAAACTTCACGGACCAGGCAACTGTGCAGCAATTTAATCAAGAGGCAACACAAAGACCAAAATTATAAGCCCGTGCTGAAGGTAGCTGCAAATGCTCCACAGCGGATTGGAGTATCTGTCCCCAAGGACGACTTAAGCATATACTCCACAGAGTCGTGGATTACGGAGAAAAGACTTAAAATTTATTCGGATTGATTTCTTTTTTTTAATAACTTTTATTGTCTTTTTTATTATCTTTTTATTTTATTTTTTTTTGCAACTCAAGGGAAAAGCTATGTCTTGGCGCAACCCCAACACCTCTCATCACGGAGAATACCATCCCCACAGTGAAGCATGTGGTGGCAGCATCATGCTGTGGGGGATGTTTTTCATCGGCAGGAAACTGCGGAAAACTGGTCAAAATTGAAGGATGATGGGTGGCGCTAAATACAGAAAATTCTTGAAGGAAACCTGTTTGTTCTTCCAGAGATTTGAGACTGGGATGGAGGTCACCTTCCAGCGGGACAATGACCTAAGCATACTGCTAAAGCAACACTCGAGTGGTTAAAGGGGAAACATTTAAATGTCTTGAATGGCCTAGTTCAAAGCCCAGACCCTCATCCAATTGAGAATCTGTGGTATGACTTAAAGATTGCAGTACACCACGGAACCCTTCCAAGGAGCTGGAGCAGTTTTGCCTTGAAGAATGGGCAAAAATCCCAGTGGATTAGATGTGCAATCTTATAGAGACATACCCCAAGAGACTTGCAGCTGTAATTGCTGCAAAAGGTGGCTCTACAAAGTATTGACTTTGGGGGGGTGAATAGTTATGCACGCTCAAGTTTTCTGTTATTTTTGTCTCATTTCTTGTTTGTTTCACAATAAAAACTATTTTGCATCTTCAACGTGGTAGGCATGTTGTGTAAATCAAATGATACAAACCTGCCAAAAATCCATTTTAATTCCAGGTTATATAGGCAACAAAACAGGAAAAATGCCAAGGTGGGTGAATACTTCGCACGCCACTGTATATGATCATAGATGTGCTGCCTCCTGCAGGTATGCGTCCGCTCCACTATGCAGCAATGGCAGGGCAAGGCTGACTCTGTCCTTATGCTGCTGCGGGCCGGAGCTGGAGTCAATGGGTCTCACAGGATGGACACATCCCCCTGCACCTGGCCGCACAGTATGGGACACTATGACGTGGTCAGTACACAGACAACACACACACACACACACTCAACACAGACAGACAGACACACACACACCACTTGAGCTCTACACAAACAGGCATGACTCTACACACAGCCATCGTTAAGCACTGTCAACAACAACAATTGGTGGAAGTGATATGCTGTTCTGTCCACGAAGCTGATACTGGTTTACTGTGGGTCACATTCTGAATTTAGATGTGTGTTGTCATGTTTGGTCAGTCCTTAAATCTTAAACTAGTAAACAAACTGTCAACAAATCACAGCCAAGCCCAAAACAGATGTGACATGCAGGGGATAGAGTAGGATGAGTGGTGGTTGGTGTTACAGTCATTTAAGGGATTGAGGGTTAGGGGATACGTAGCAAGCTGGGAGAGGAGAGGCATGTGTTGTGTGATTGGATTGGAGAGGGAGAGAGGGCTGGGGGAGAGAGAAGGAACGATGCAGGAGAGGTGAGTGGGAGATTCGTAAGGTATGAGGGGGTAATGATTGGGGGGTCAGGTTGATCTTGGGGGTGATCATGTTTAGGGGGATTAGAACCTTGTGTTTGTTACCAAAGTCCGTCCGTCCGTTCCCGTCTCACCCCCTGTAGTGCTGAGTGATTAAGTCGGTTCGGTTTCGGTCCGAATTTATAATAAAAGTCATGGTTTTCCCTTTTAACAACAACAGAATAAAACAATGAATAAAAGACCATGACGGTAGATGGTGCGTTTTCAGCTAGAGATGCCTCGCGTAACTGCTCTAAATTGACGCTCCCTCTGTGTATGCCCCACACAGACGGGACAAGTAGGCATGCAATGGATTAATGGTCATTGTAGTTACTACCCACATTTCCTGTGCTGAACTTGTTAGAATATTGCCTGTTGGAAACTACAAACTCCCTACTACATTGCACAGTTTGATCTGATTTATCTTTAGAGAAAATGCGCATTGAGCGCAAAGAAAAAACGAACCTAAAATGAATTCAAATAATTGGGAAATAGATCAGGAACTATCCTACAAGCATTGTCAGGATGTTCTGGTTACGCCACATGAATTGATTTGTAAGCCTTTTAGGACCAGTTTGTGTGAAAGCATTTTTATCTGCTCTTCACGCCGACCGGTGGCCGCGAGGGGCGCATACCTGCGCGCGCAGCACTTTTGGTGGCGAGCTGCATTCCTGTGGGTGCTTTACCACCCGCGTGGATCTGCGAGCGTAGTTTTGTGCTTGGTTCTGCTCCATGTGGCTAAGCTTGAGAATTTCCTGTCTTGTCTACAGTACCGGAAGTATAGCCTCAGAATGCCTATGTTCTGCGAAGTGTCTCTTATAAAGGCCGCGCAAGCGGCGTCTGCTTATCTCGGACATCTTCTACGCACCACTCTGTATTGAGCCCCGTTTGCGGTGAAGCGCGTGGAATGGCCTCTCCGCGCGCCCATTGGACGGAGGCTGAGGCCTCTCCTCTGCCGCCCCAAATGCAACCCCCACCCTTCGCGCGCTTGGCTCTTTTGTTAGGGCCAACATACTTTACGCGCGCCTTAATTATTACGGCACTTAAATATAATAGTGCACACGCTGCAAACGTTACTCGCCTAGTAAGGGTAGTATATTTGGTGTTCATTTCAAACGCCTCATGTGCGGCACTTGATACCCGGTGCCTTGTATGTGGCGATATAAAAGGACACTTTGCGCTTTTTGTGAGCTAGGTGGTTGGCTCTTAAAAGAGCCTTGGGCTTGGAGTAGTCAAGTTGGCCAGCGCAGTAGCGATTTTACGTTGGCTTTGGACGGCCTTCTCAGTGCTCTCTTTTAGAAGGAGCAGCACTTGCCTGGATGTTGGGTAGCACACCACACCTAGCGATGGTCACGCCCGATCCAAGCAGTTTGTTCAGCTGCCTCGTCGTCACGTGAGCAGCCTAAGCTGCATTGGTGACGGGTGCGGAATGATACGGGTCCTTCTATGTTGTCACGGGCAAGCTGTTGACCCGGCTCAACTCCCGGATCTCAGCAGTCAGCGTACTCGAGCACTGCGGCCAGGTACACTGGCTGCGCCAGCGCCCTACACGCTCGCGTAGTTGCCTTTGCCAGCAGCCTGTGGCCAAACGGCCCACGGGAACTGAAGTCCGCCACGGATGAACGTGTCTTTGCCTTCGTCCCTGCCTTTGCCTCCGGTTTTGGCCCCTCCTCCCGCTTCCTTGTTTCTGCCTTTTCCCTCTCGCGCGCCCCCTTTTTTTCCTCCCCTTTTTACTCTTCCCTCCTCCCTTGTTTTTCTTTCCCCCCCTTTTTCCTCACGTTCTTATCTGTGCCGCCCCCCTACCTTTGTCTCCCTCTACCCCCTTTTTTTCTTCTGCCTGTTTTTCCTCGCTTTTGTTTTCTCCAATCCGCTCTACACCCCTTTTACCTCTTCTATCCTCCCTTTCTCTCCTTTCCTCGATTTTTTTCTATCATCCTCCCTGGCGTTATTCCGTGCGTTTTTTCCTTTTCCTTTTCGTCTCGTTCTTCCTTTTTTTTTCTCTCTTCTTTTTTTTCCCCCTTTTATTTTTTGTCTTTTTACTTTGTTATCAGCAGACCACATCCCATAACATAACCCTACTCCTCTAATAGGCCCACGGTACAGTGTGTATATGTATTGATCGTGTGTGTGTGTGTGTGCTGCTGTTGTGTGGTGTGACTTGTGTGTAGTGTGTTGTGTTTTTGATCGCGTGGTGTGTTGTGTGTGTCCGTGTGGTGATGTGTGATGTGTGTGGTGTGTTGTGTGTGTGTGTGTGCATATTATATGTGTGTTAATGTGGATTCCCTGTCTGTCTGTTTCTCTCAGGTCATGAGTGAGTGCTCTCTGCAGCACCATCCTAACCCCTGTCTGATCAACAAACCAAGAAAGCCCCCGTAGACCTGGCCATGTGAGTTCCATGGTAAGTCAAAGGTAAACTGTGTAGTGTGTCTCTGCCCCCCACCGACTGCCCGGCCCCTCAAGAGGACTAAGTGAATTAACTCTGTCATGGCCTGTGTTAGTCTAGACAGACAGTCTGGTCACGCCTCCTCCTTCACCCTCTCTATTCCCTTTCCCCCTTTTTTTTCCCCCCCCCCCCCCCCTTTATTCCCTTCTTCTCCCCTGACCTTTATGCACCCCCCTCACCTTCCTTTAACCTCTCTTTCTCTACTTTTCTATTCCCCCCTTTTTTTTTGCTCTTCTTCCCTTCTCTTTTTTTTTTTTCCTTTTTCTCCTTCCCCTCTGAGCTGGATGGACTGCGTTGTCACAACTGCTTCCTCTTCCATACAATACATACTCAACTTCCACTCTTTAATTTTCTTTCTTTCAGTCTCTCTCATCCTTGAGCATGCTGTTTTCTTACTAGAGCACATTACTCTAAACATTTCTCTCCTCTCTTTCTCTCCCTCTCTACTCTCATTTCTCTCTCTTTCTCTCTCCCTTGAGCACAGTATTCTCACTCTTTTTCACACTCTCCATTCTAAATGACATTTGGTACTATAGTTAATGGTGAATGGGCAGTTTAGCCTGCATCATTAAACCAGTTTGACAATTTCAAAACATTCTCTCTCCCTGAGGCACAATAGCTTTGTATATGAATTGTCAGTTCCTATAGCCATTCAAAACACCACAGCCAATGTGAGTGTATTTAAACTCTGTGCGCTGCCTCAATCAAAGTCCCTGGTCCCAAATAGTGCTGCAACAGCGTTTAGTTTGGATAGGACAGTGTGAAGCCGAACCAAGCCAGGGTGAGTGTTACACATTCACGTAAACACACACACACACACACACACACACTCATTCATGGCTGCTCTCCTCTCCTACTGGGCTGGAAAATCCCTTGTCTTTCATTCTTATGTATCTGGATGTGGGCTGGAGAGGAAGTATTGGCAAGTCCGTCTGTAACTTCTATTACTGGAAGGTTTGCTGGGCAGCTTTGTTTGTGCTTGTGTGTTTGTTAAATGAGACTTGAGAGAGTTAGCCTGTAACATTGTCCCTAGGATTGATTTAGATGGACTTTAGAATGCTGACACTGGCTCCAGTGTGTGTGTGTGTGTGTGTGTGTGTGTTGTGTGTGTGTGTGTGTGTGTGTGTGTGTGTGTGTGTGTGTGTGTGTGTGTGTGTGTGTGTGTGTGTGTGTGTGTGTGTGTGTGTGTGTGTGTGTGTGTGTGTGTGTGTGTTTGGGCTACAGCTGCTGTGTTGGGGTGCCAGGGTGTGGCGAGGCCCTCCCTATTTCTATTTCCTCTCTCCTTCCATCTCTCTTTCTCTCTCCTTTTCCCCTCTTGTGG
>NW_019943019.1:0-10754 GCF_002910315.2 Salvelinus sp. IW2-2015 | reverse complement strand
TCTGGCGCACAGTATGGACACTATGACGTGGTCAGTACACAGACACACACAACACACACACACTCACACAGACACACAGACACACACACCACCACACTGAGCTCTACACAAACAGGCATGACTCTACACACAGCCATCGTTAAGCACTGTCAACAACAAACAATTGGGTGGAATGTATGCTGTTCTGTCCACGAAGCTGATACTGGTTTACTGTGGGTCACTTATCTGAGATTTAGATGTGTGTTGTCATGTTGGTCAGTCCACTTAATCTTAAACAGTAAACAAACTGTCAACAAATCACAGCCATAGCCCAAAACAGATGTGACATGGCAGGGGATAGAGTAGGATGAGTGGTGGTGGTGGTACAGTCATTTAAGGGATTGAGGGGTTAGGGGATACGTAGCAAGCTGGAGAGGAGAGGCATGTTGGTGTGATGTGATTGGAGAGGGAGAGGAGGCCTGGGAGAGAGAAGAACGAGGCAGGATGAGGGGATTGGATTCGTAAGGATTGAGGGGAATGATGGGAGGGGGGTCAGGGAGTCTGGTGTGTGATCAGTTTTTGAGGGGGATTAGGAACCTTGTGTTTGTTACCAAAGTCCGTCCGTCCGTTCCCGTCTCACCCCTGTAGTGCTGAGTGATAAGTTTCGGTTTCGGTTCGTCGATTTTATAATATATATTTAGTATCATAAGTCAGTTTCATACGTCTTAAACAACACAGAATAAAACAATGAATAAAACCCATGAGGTAGATGGTGCGTTCAGCTAGAGATGCCTCGCGTAACTGCTCTAATGCACGCTCCCTCTGTGTATTCCCCACACAGACGGGACAAGTAGGCATGCAATGGATTATGGTCATTGTAGTTTATACACCCCACATTTCCGTGCTGAACTATGTAAATATTGGCCTGTTGGAAACTACAACTCCTACTACATTGCACAGTTTGATCTGATTTATCTTTAGAGAAAATGCGCATTGAGCGCAAAAAAAAAACGAACTTGGAATTCAAATAATTGGGAAATAGATCAGGAACTATCCTACAAGCATTGTCAGGATGTGTTCTGGTTACGCCACATGAATTGATTTTAAGCCTTTTAGGACCACAGTTTGTGTGAAAAGCATTTTACTGCACAGACCATGAAGTCCCATTTGATTGTTACAGCCTCCGGTCCTCTAGTCTATTATGTATTCCCAGAGCAGAATGACCAGGGCTAATGGACTGCTGTTTTCACCAAATACTCTGTGTCCTTGGATACGGCCACGGCAGCACCAGGTGCTGATAGAAACATCTGACATCATCTCCCTGGCTATGTGTGTTGTAATGTTATCTGTGAGACCCACATCCACATAACATAACCTACTCCTCAATGGCCCGGTGACAGTGTTGTATATGGTATAGATCGTGTGTGAGATAAGCAGTAGTGTGTGGTGTGGTGGCGTGGAACTCGGAGATAACGGTGTCCGGGGAGAGGTGAAGAGGACACACGGACACATATACGGCCCTCCAAATGCCATCCCAACACTTGCGCACCTCCTCTTCCCATTTGTATATGGTAGGCCGTTGTGAAGCGATCGTTACATTGGGCGATCCGTGTGTGATGGGATAGGCTCTCGGCGTGTGCGTGGTTGCTGTGGGTGAGGTTTTAGGGGACATCGTAGTGTGTCATGTGATGTGTCGTGGCGTAGTTCTGATCTTTGCGCTGCTATTCTGTGTGTGTGCTTAGGTAGGTGGTGTGGTCACTACTACTCAGACCGGGACCCTTAAATCACGGCTACTACCCCTAGCCATCGTCCCCTATCCTATCGTCTACCAGCTTAGGTAGCCTAGCTGTTGGATGCTGGTGATGGAGTTAGACAGTCGACAACCACTCGGCACTCGTGCGGGTGCTTTTAGTATGAGTAGAGACTACGTCCTGCCCACAACACCTACCTTCTCTTCATGTTAGCAAGGCTACCGTGAATTCGACGTTACATGTTCGGTACATCGAGCCCGCGTGGCCGGGGTCCGCGTTCGGTCCATTACTGTGTTAGTGGATGTTTCCCAAATTCAACAGGAAGTGTGGTAATCGCAATCTTAACCATCACCACTGATCTCCCTCGCGTACTCTCATTTTTTCCAGATTGCAAAGGACACCAATAGCTCCTTACTTTAAACTTCTGTACAACCTAGCACTAGGAATAGACCTACTTCACCTCTTGGTCGTATCTTCTCACACGAGTCTATGCGCATCATTCAAGATGCCTACACTTGGATGTTTATAGGCTCTACATTCAGAGCTGTTAAACACACAGTAACTTCGAATTCCATCGGCGCTTTCCGCGCTTCTAAAATTTACCTTCAAAATTATGAGCAGTCTACTTACGCATCAACGTTCTTTCCTCCTGTCCTCTGTCCCAGACCAGTTTCCCAGCAGCAGTAGTCAGTCAGTGAGTGTTGAGGTGTCATCTAGTGTGTGGGCCAGATGTGTGGGGTTGTTTATGCCACTGGGCCACTCCTGTTTTACCTCACACTCACCTGTGGGTCCTCCCATGTCAAATCACAGGACTCCTAAAGGTTTCAAACTTGTGTGTGTGCATTATCCCTTGTCCTAACAGTGCATGAAATGTACATGTGTTGGTAACAGTTGAAGCCATCACTCATCACCCTGTCTTTTCTTTATCACCCCTCCTTCTCCCCCCCTTGTCTCACTTTCTCTTCTCTCTCTCGCTCTCTCTCTTCTTTCTCTCCTTCAATTTCCCTTTCTCCTCTTCTGTCTCCATGGCTTTATGACTTTCTTGACCTCCCTCCTGTCAGGTTGCTCAGCTGTTGTTGAGCAGTAACATGGTGGTGGCTCTGTTAGAGGGGAATAGTAAGGAACCTGCAGACTCAGGCTTCAACACTCCGCTGCACCTCGCCGCACGCAACGGACACAAGGACATCATCCGGTAAGAGACTTCCTATTGTTTTTCACAATCTGAACTTGTGAAACGTACGCAAAACACGTATTGTGTAATAAGTGTTGTATAAATCATGCATTGATGTCAATGATGTCAAGTTTTAATGCAGATTTGTGTACACGTTTGTCAGGCTGCGATTCAGACCATAATGATTTGTGTGTACAGTGCCCATTGATAGATTGATATTTTCTTGTAGGTCTTAATCCTCTGCCTGTCATTCCTCTAATTTGTCCCATACTAATGAAAGGCTATGATTGATCATGGTTGGTAAGTACAGGTCTGTGTGGTTGAACACCTACTCTGAGGTGGACAGGGGTCTGACAGGGTTAACAGTCACTGATCTGGAACTGGTGTGCTGGGAGACTCAACAGGACAGTAAATGGTTCTGAGGGGGTCTACCCTCTGCCCCTCCTCTCTCCTTCCCTCCTCCTCTTCCTCTCCACGGTACTATGGACAAGACAAGAACTATCAGACATGGCTCTGTCTCCACACACCCTCGCTCTGGAACACTGTGGTGTGTGTGTGTGTGTGTGTGTTTATTCTCTCTCTCAAGTAGATCTAGCCATATATTTAGTACCCCAATCTCTACTCTGACTATCTGGTAGGCTATAAAACGGCCTGTCCAATGTCTACTCCACCAGGGGCCACAGTCCCAATCCCCTAGTACCTCCATGGAGACCTACATCAGAGTCTGTCTGGTACAGTCCAGTACCAGACACCCAGGTCACCCTGAGCCCTGCCATAGAGAAGGGGAGGAGGAGGGGGTCTACTCTGCAGCCCTGTTCACATGTTTCACTGACAGCTGCAGCAGTCTGTCACCAGGCTGAGAGAGCGAGAGAGATGGATATGCAGAAAGACACTGGAGAGAAACGGAGAGAGAGACAGAGAGGGAGGCTCTCTGGTGTGAGGCAGCAGTGCTGCCAATGTGACCCAGATCTGCCAGTGAGATGTGGTTGCTGATTTATCAGTAGTAGCTGGGACCAGACTGTTAACACTAGAACTGCTGGGCCTCGATGGACCCCGCCTTCAAGCTAATGAGCAGGCATTCTGACTGCAACATTCTAACAGTGTAATTCATATTTTTAATATATGCTGTCGCAAAAATAATCATTTMGTTGTCTTTATGAAGGCCTTGGGTAACATTAGAATATGATTTTTATTTTATTTCAAAGAACTCAATAGCATTTTCATTAGTTTATGTTACTGTACACTATACACAAAAAAAGAAATTCAAGTGTTCAAGAAATATTGTTAGTGGAGTTCCTTTGTTACAACTATGAAACAGAAAGTATATATGTTGGACACGGTAACAGCTTCTTTTTATAACTACACAAAACATACCCCAACCACCAATACGCACGGTCAAAAGATGCACGGTCAAATGATGAAAACATCAGTAACCTAAACATCATTAGAAGCGTGAAGTGGTCTTGATAAATAGTGAAACTCGAGGCAAAAGCAACAGTGGCATTATAATGAATATACAGTTGAAGTCGGAAGTTTACATACACTTAGGCTGGAGTCATTAAAACTCGTTTTTCAACCACTCCACAAATTTCTTGTTAACAAACTATAGTTTTGGCAAGTCGGTTAGGACATCTACTTTATGCATGACACAAGTCATTTTTACAATTGTTTACAGACTTTACAGATTATTTCACTTATTATTCAATGTATCACAATTCCAGTGGGTCAGAAGTTTACATACACTAAGTTGACTGTGCCTTTAAACAGCTTAGAAAATTCCAGAAAATGATGTCCATGGCTTAGAAGCTCTGATAGGCAAATTGACATTATTTGAGTCAATAGGAGGTGTACCTGTGGATTTATTTCAAGGCCTTCCTTCAAACTCCATGCCTCTTTTCTTGACATCATGGAAAATCTAAAAAGAAATAGGCCAAGACCTCCACAAGTCTGGTTCATCCTTGGAAGCAATTTCCAAACGCCTGAAGGTACCACGTTAATCTGTATAACAATAGTACGCAAGTATTAACACCATGGGACCACACAGCCGTCATACTGCTCAGGAAGAAGACACGTTCTGTCTCCTAGAGATGAACGTACTTTGGTGCGAAAAGTGCAAATCAATCCCAGAACAACAGCATATATTACCTTGTGAAGATGCTGGAGGAAACAGGTACAAAAGTAACTATATCCACAGTAAAACGAGTCCTATATTGACACAACCTGATAGGCCGCTCAGCAAGGAAGAAGCCACTGCTCCAAAACCGCCATAAAAAAGCCAGACTACGGTTTGCAACTGCACATGGGGACAAAGATTGTACTTTTTGGAGAACTGTCCTCTGGTCTGATGAAACAAAAATAGAACTGTTTGGTCATAATGACCATTGTTATGTTTGGAGGGAAAAGGGGGAGGCTTGCAAGCCGAAGAACACCGTCCCAACCGTGAAGCACGGGGGTGGCAGCATCTTGTTGTGGGGGTGCTTTGCTCCAGAGGGACTGGTGTACTTCACAAAATAGATGGCATCACGAGGAGGGGAAATTATGTGGATATATTGAAGCATCATCTCAAGACATCAGTCAGGAAGTTAAAGCTTGGTCGCAAATGGGTCTTCCCTTATGGACAATGACCCCAAGCATACTTCCAAAGTTGTGGCAAAATGGCTTAAGGACAACAAAGTCTAGGTATTGGAGTGGCCATCCCAAAGCCCTGACCTCAATCCTATTGAAATTGTGTGGGCAGAACTGAAAAAGCGTGTGCGTGCAAGGAGGCCTACAAACCTGACTCACTTACACCAGCTCTGTCAGGAGGAATGGACCAAAATTCACCCAACTTATTGTGGGAAGCTTGTGGAAGGCTACCCAAAACGTTTGACCCAAGTTAAACAATTTAAAGGCAGTGCTACCAAATACTAATTGAGTGTATGTAAACTTCTGACCCACTAGGAATGTGATGAAAGAAATAAAAGCTGAAATAAATCGTTCTCTCCTATTATTCTGACATTTCACATTCTTCAAATAAAGTGGTGATCCTAACTGACCTAAGACAAGGAATTTTTACTTGGATTAAATGTCAGGAATTGTGAAAACCCGAGTTTAAATGTATTTGGCTAAGGTGTATGTAAACTTTCGACTTCAACTGTAAGTGTTGATATGACAGTAGTCAGAAATAGTCAGTTATTGTCAGCTCGCGCTTATATTGAGTGCATTTAGCTGTTATCCCTTGTCCTAACAGTTGACTCAAATCTTCATCAATTTCACTTACTTTGACACCTTTGTTTGGTTGTGGTGCGTAATAGACTCCGGTTTTCTCTTTGTGTTCCGCTGTCTTGTCATTCTTCAGCACTGTTGAGGAGTACAACAGCTGTGCAGGTGCCTTATTTTGTGCAGAGGTAGGGAGCTCCCGTCTCACTCTGTTCATGGTGCCAGCCAGACTTGTTTTCTTTACAAGCAAATGAATGAGCAGTGAAAATGACTGCTTCAGCAGTTGTAGCGTTATGGAGTCCTATTTGTGGTGTGGTGGTCTGCCCTTTCTCTGACACACCTCCCTGGTCCAAACCACCTTACCAAAGAAACAGTCAAGGCTTTCATTGGCTTCAATTGATAATGAAAGAGAGAAACTGTGTATTCAACCATGGCACAAGGATTTCTGGGATCCAGTGGCCATATGACTCCATAACAATGCCCTGTGGTCCAATCACACGGTTATGTCACCACAATACATGCTGTAACCTGTCCCATGGTTCCACCACTTTGGCCCCACATAGACATCCATGTAATAGAGGTATTAAAGGGGGGATATGAACAGTGGGTTATTGAGTCAGTGCGGCCCCAAAGGAGGAGAGGAGAACAGGATAGGGCTCTCTCTTTCAGCATCCAGCCAAACCAGAGGGACAGAGAGACTTTGATGAGCCTGCCCTCCTTTGTGTTTCTAAGGGGAAATGAAATGAGCACACTGACCCGGGGCTTAGCAGCCGCAGGGCAGAGAGGGGGGGAGATGGGAAGAGAGAGTGAGAGATGCTGAAGCACAGTATCTCTAACAGGATGAGAATAATGAAGTTCATGTAAGAGAGGGGTATTCTTCCTCTCCCTGTCTCTATATCTCTGTCTCTCTCTCCTGTCTTTGTCCCCAGCATGGCCCCTTTACCAGGGCTCAGTCTTCTGAGTCATCGCTCTGTGCTTGGCAACTGAGCCCCAAAAATCCCTCTCTCTTTCTCTCTGTCTCCTTCTCTCGCTCTAAGTGACTTCTTGTTAGATGCGTGCCTTATTTACTAAAGTGAGTGGTGAGATAAACTGATGATGCAAATCACTGTCACTGTCTGAGTCAGTATCTGTCTGAGTCTTGTATTGTTATTTTGGGTTACTATAGATAAATGGTGTGATTGTGACAGAGGTCATTGTGAGATGTTGTGGTATGGTTCTGGTTTGGCTGATGAGCAGGAATGCCATGGAAAGACAGGGGTTATGGGTTTGCGGTAGTTAGTTACCAAACCATTTTGCATATGGGCGTGTGTGGATGCCCACTTCCCCTTGCCTTATGTATGTGTGGTGTGTGTGTGTGTGAATATACCTCTCCTGTCACTCTAACAAACTTTCCACGCTGTACATTCCCAGAAGAGCTCTGACATTCCCACTAATATTCCTAAAGCTTAACTTGTCTACTTTTTTATTTTTTATTTTACCTTTATTTGACTAGGCAAGTCAGTAAGAACAAATTCTGATTTTCAATGACGGCCTAGGAACAGTYGGTTAACTGTCTTGTTCACTACCAGGATATTTGAGTGTGTGTGTGTGTCTGCGTGTGTGTGTGTGTCTGCAGCTGGAATCGAGTGTGAATTTTCCAAATTTCCCCCTGGCACCTCAGTGAGTTCATGTGATGTGGGATGTTGAGCAGACTAGCTACGGTGGATCACTGTAACACTGCCATTGACATAATATACTGTCCTGGCATCTGGTCCTGCTGGCTCCATCCATGGCTCTGCCTCGCAGAAACCTTTACAATTCACCCTGGAGTTAACAGCCTTTGTAAACATGAAGCTGTACTAAAGTAATACTGTGTTGTTCCTGTCTGGTTCAGGTTGCTGCTGAAAGCGGGCATCGACATCAACAGGGCCACTAAGGCTGGCACTGCCCTGCACGAGGCTTCCCTCTACGGCAAGACGGAGGTGGTCAGACAGCTGCTAGAGGTAAGACACTGGAGGGACATCAACCTCATTTAGTCTTTAACTAGTCTGATTCAATCACTATTCTACCACATTCAACTAACAGTTGGTGACATGTTGTCCAATGTAAGTGAATGTGTATTATTGAATAGGCTGTACAGTACATTGCCGTTGACTGCATTAGACTGAGAACATCGATGTTGAACGTGTTGCTGTGTTTCAGTGCACATCTGATTGACAATAACGTTGTGTGTGGTTTTGACAGGCTGGTATAGATGTGAACATCCGTAACACGTACAACCAGACAGCCTGGACATCGTGAACCAGTTCACCACCTCTCACGCCAGCAAGGACATCAAGCAGCTCCTACGAGGTGAACAGATAGTTGTTAACAAATGAAGACATTATTCTCATGACAGTATCATTCTTTGGCAGTCTTTACCTTTCATTCTGTGTTTTTTCCGCCTGCTTTTATGTCCTTGAACCAGGTCTACAGTGCGACCATTTTACTCACAAACTTGAAAAGTCAAGTATGAGTTTTGATTTATAGATAATAAATTGCTGCTGTAGTTTCTTTTCAAAGTAATGTGGCTGTTTTAGAAGTGGTGTAGCCATAGAGTACTTTGAGTGACTTGAGTGTCCTTGTGTTTCTTGGATATAATTTTGTTCACATGCTAGGTTGTTTTTATGTTAGCTTGTTTGAGCTCAACTCAACTGCTAGTGAAGAGACATGGGAGAATCTTCCAGACGACATGTTCCAGTCTGCACTGTTTTTGCCTTAAGGGGCAGCTGAACATTTTTGTCTCCCCTAAGTGACTAAAATATTTGACGGTACATTGTACTTGCTTGAGCATGGAACACCACAAAAACATTTTATTCTTTCACTTTTGGTCATTTCTTATCATAAAAACGCTCCTCCTCAAATACTTTTATTGTGTTCCTAAATGTATMTGTGTGTTAAAAAATCTATTTAGCCGCAATTTCTTTTTAAATGTCAGCATAGATTCCTGCTAGCAGATTTATTTCTTTGTGCTTTTGTGTAGTGAAGCGACTCTTGCATTCTTTTGCAGTTTGAGTTCTGCAGGACAGAGTGTTCAGAGGTGTGTGTGTTGGGAGAGGAGACACACTGAGACAGAGCCAGTGCAGACGTTCCTATAGCGAGAGAGGCCCAGAGGAGAGACTGAGGGATATGAAATGTTCTAAGCTGTAATTCACCAAGCAGCTGTGTTTAACCTCATGGAGTACAGGTTACATAACCCTATCAGCTCACACACACAACCAAAAGACTAGGTGTGTGTGTGTGTGGATGCGTGTGTGTGTGCGACCTATGCGTTTGTTTGTTTGTTTGTGTGTGATTGTTAGGTGTCACCCCTGTGTACGTGCGCCTGCATGAGACTGTGTTTTGGACCTCTGCTGTTTGCTATCTCCTCTGTAATCCAGCAGGCCTGGGTCTTTGGTCTGGTTCTCGCAGCCTGGGAACTCAGGCCATAATGAGCACTTGTGTTCCTCAGTCAGCAGACTGCTGCTTCAAACATGGAGGCTGTGGAGAGAGACTTCCTGTTATGATCCAGTTCTCTCTGTTCAGAGCAGAGTGAATAGAACACAATCAGCCACCACACCTCCTCGTCATGGATGAATTATTGATGTGTACCAACCAGTCAGAAGCTGAATACAGCACTGACTGACTCTGCTCTCTGATGTTACTACATTCCATACCAGTGCCGGATGTGACTAATAAAGAAACAACAGGCATTGGGATTGTAGCGGCGTCTGGGTATATCCCCTTAAGGTGATTTGAAAAAGGTGTACATGTCAGTATGTATCAATCATTGGGCTGTATTTTCTTCCTGCCTTCATTCATACCAATTCCCTGAACTAACTTTGTGTGTGTCTCTCTTTCTCCTCTCTCTTTCTGTCCCCCCCTCTCTCTTTCTCCCCTCTCTGTCCCCCTCTCTCTCTCTCTCTCTACCTCTCTGTCTTTCTCCCCTCTGTCTTTCTCACACACAGATGCTACAGGTGTTCTGCAGGTGAGAGCTCTGAAAGACTACTGGAACATCCACGACCCCACCGCTCTCAACATCCGGGCCGGGGATGTCATCATGGTAGGCAGRAGGAACACACACACACAACCCTCTCTATTTGCTGTCTGTAACTCCTCAGATGTGCCTCAGCTGGCATTGCAGTGTTGTTCCCACACTCACTGTGCCCAACCGTGCCCCCATGTTGTCTGTTAGGACAGGTGTGTTTTCCCTGTGAACTGTCAGGCTCATCCTCTCTAACAGGTGTTTTAGTAGCAGGCAGGGAGACAGGCTGGCAGTGTTTATGTGAGGGTGGCTTCATGAGTATTCAGTAGACACAGTATGTAGATATGTGTGGTTTTCAGCTGTTCCATGTAGTTGAACTACTCCACAGCTAGCACACCTGATTCAACATGTTAACTAATCATCAAGCCCTTGAATAGGTGACTCCGGTAAACTAGTTCAGGGCTACAACTAAATTGTGAAAAGTCTGCGGGTCCCCGAGGATAGGTTTGAAAACCACTGGACTATAGGACGGTTTGAAAACCACTGGACTGTAGGACGGTTTGAAAAACCACTGGACTGTAGGAGGTTTGAAAACCACTGGACTGTAGGACGGTTGAAACCCTGGACTGTAGGACGGTTTGGGAAAACCACTGGACTATAGACGGTCTGGAAA
>NW_019943018.1:194065-202762 GCF_002910315.2 Salvelinus sp. IW2-2015 | reverse complement strand
TGGACCGGTCCACCTCTGCTGAGGCGCAGGGAAGCTGTCGCAGCTAGGGCGCAGGAACTGGCAGACAGCGAGGCAAGGGAGCCTGGCGATCTGTCTGAAGCCTGAGAGTCTGTAGTGGCTCCTGGACCAGACTTCATTCCACCTGACACCACACAAAAAAACACTCTCTGATGCTTACCTTAGTGAGACGTTTATTTGTATCGATGTGTGCTGAGAGTCAGGAAGCAAAGTTCAGGGAGTGAGTGTTAAATAATAAATGAAACAATACCCACATAACACCAAGAAATGCACAGACATGACCCAGGGAGAGAAACAATGACGCCTGGGGAAGGAACCAAAGGGAGTGACACATATAGGGAAGGTAATCAGGGAAGTGGACGAAGTCCAGTGAGTCTGATGACGCGCAGGTGCACGTAACGATGGTGACGTGGGTGCGCCATAATGAGCAGCCTGGTGACCTAGAGGCCGGAGAGGGAGCACACGTGACACATACAAAATCTCAGCTCTGTAGATTTTGCTGCGAAGAGACAGAATGAATAGATCATTTATTTGTGGGTATTGCCCGATGTAGCTTGTTTCTTGGTCACAGGTTCAGGAACGGTTAAAATACACAACATGCACTTCAAATGAACCTTACAAATAGCAGGGTTGGCTGATCTGGAAAACCATAGTCAATAAATAATATAATAATACTCGTAGGAAAGGTTTTCATCTTTAGCTCAATCTGTGGATACTATACGATTAGAACGGTACATTTGATGTAAATGTAAATTTTATGTAAATGATGTAAAACATCACAGCACAATTTGAAAAATATATGGCCACATGGAAACCAAACGAGGTGGTCTATTGGTGATTGGTGGGATGGGCTGAGAGAGGCTGAGGGGTGGGATTAAAGAGCTGAGGTCTATTGGTGATAGGTGGGACGGGACTTGAGAGAGGCTGAGGGGTGGGATTAAAGGAGCTGAGGTCTATGGTGATAGGTGGGACGGGCTGAGAGAGGCTGAGGGGTGGGATTAAAGAGCTGAGGTCTATGGTGATTGGTGGGATGGGCTGAAGAGGCTGAGGGGTGGGATTAAAGAGCTGAGGTCTATGGTGATTGGTGGGACGGGCTGAGAGAGGCTGAGGGGTGGGATTAAAGAGCTGATGTTTTGGTAATGTATTAATTGTTATGTGACTGCTTTATACAAACGTACCATGTACTTCCGTGTAAATGTGTAGGTATATGTAGCAGAAAATCTGTAAAAAAACAAACAAACAAGATATTTGTCCTCCAAAGAGGGTTAAAAAAGTAAGAAAAAAAACAAAAAGATAAACAAGAAAGTCTGGGTCCCAAACGGCGCCGTATCCCCTTATGGTGCTAGACTTTCGACAGCGCCCAATCGTCAAAATAAGTTACAGCCGCCCATTGCCAGACAGAAAGCAGTGGCGACGACCGCTTGTAGCCCGTCTACCCTGTCAACCAGGCAGCTTAATAAATGGCTACCTCTTGCCTGTCCAATGGTCCTGTAATTGTATTTTCTTTTATCTGTAGTTTTGTCAGTGGTCCATACTCTTACAAACTCTCCGAGTGCCAAGAGGGTGTGCTCACAGAGAGGGGCTTGCATGTATGTTTTCTGAACAAGGGGGTCAAGGACTTAGAGTCTCCATTATTCTTGGTAGGCTTCAATAGCCTTTGGCATTATAAGAGGGGTATGAAAACATTAACTCCTACAGTATTTGCTGCCGTGGGTCTGACTGTGTGAGTAATGGGACGAATAACACTACAACACTCTGTTACAAATAAGGATTTGTCTTTAACCCAGGTTGACTGAGACATAATCTCATTGGACCTGGGGCAAAAGTCAGGGGAGAGGAGATGAATGAGGCTCGGATGAATGGTATGAAGGTCAGATTGGGTGAATTTAGCCAGACCAGGGTTAAACACCCCAGGATCTTTTAGTTGAAACAGAAGATTCCAGGACAAGGAAGAGTGCCTCCTACTGTCGCCTTCAACACCACTTCAGCAGTCATCTGGTCTCACATTCAGGGACTGACCCAGGCTGAAACCCTGCTTTAGCTTCAGAGGCAAACCAGCGTGGTATTGCAGTGGTATGCTGCTGATTACATGTCGTTGTATTCAATAGTAACTGTGGGATATAAAATGTCTATAGCCTATTGCCTTTTTGTTGTCTACATATTAATATCATGCTTTCCATCAAAAGTACTGCAAAACAAGTGAGATATTTATATATATATAATTTTTTTTTTTATAAATATACTGAGTTTGTAGTGTAGTACAACTGAACTGCTGTAAAGTCGTGGTGGGTATCATAACGAGCCTCAGACTGTTATTTGTTTGCATTTTTATAAGATGACCATAATGGCATGCTGTAATACTCACCCCATCTCCACACACACTTCCTTGGCTTCTGCCAACCTCGTACTCGTAAGCACTGTGTGAATATAAACACTTACATTTAGTTGCAAATAATGGGATGTGGACTACGACATTTTAGTGGTGAATTTAGATCAGTGTCTCCTAATGTTTTTCTCGGAAAGTGTTAATCACAGGTAATGTGTCACGTCTCTGGTGGCTTTGAGATTGGAGAGAGAGAGAGCAGAGGAGAGTGGAGGAGCGAGAAGAGCCGACAGAGAGAGAGAGCGAGAGAGTGGCGAGAGATGAGGAGGAACGATATACAAGAGAGAGAGAGGATTAGATGGGAAGCGAGGGGGAGAGAGAGAGAGAGAGGCAAAGTAGAGAGAGAGCAAAGAGGAGAGGAGGCAAAAGGAGAGAGGCAAAGAGAGAGAGAGGGCAAAGAGAAGAGAGGAGGAGAAGGCAAAGAGAGAGAGACAAAGAGAGAGAGAGGGCAAAGAGCGAGAGGAGGCAAAGAGAGAGAGAGAGGCAGAACGAGAGAAGAGGAAGAGAGAGAGAGAGCAAGAGAGAGAGAGATGAGGAGGAAAGAAGAGAGAGAGAGAGAAAGAGCTCCTGATCCCCGGGATCATCATTTTGGTCGGTGTCCTGCGGCTGGAGCCATGCGTAGGGGAGGGGGTACTGTCATGTGTGCTCCCTCTCCGGCCTCTAGGTCACCAGGCTGCTCGTTATGGCGCACACCTGTCACCATCTTACYCGCATCTGCGCGTCATCAGACTCACCTGTACTCCATCACTTCCCTGATTACCTTCCCTATATGTGTCACTACCTTTGGTTCCTTCCCCAGGCGTTATTGTTTCTGTTCCTGGGTCATGTCTGTGCGTTGTTTGTGTTACATGGTTATTGTTTCATTTATTTGTTAAAACACTCACTCTGTCACGCCCTGACCTTAGTTATCTTTGTTTTCTTTATATGTTGGTTAGGTCAGGGTGTGAAAAGGGTGGTTTGGTTAGTTTAGGCATATTATAGGTCTATGGTGGCCTGAATTGGTTCCCAATCAGAGACAGCTGTTTATCGTTGTCTCTGATTGGGGATCCTATTTTGGTTGCCATTTTCCATTTCGGTTTTGATGGGTTATTGTCTATGTGGAGTTGCATGTCAGCACTCGTTGTTTATCTTCTTGGGGCTGCAATCCCGTTAACGGGATGATATGACAACAGCCAGTGAAAGCGCAGGGCGCCAAATTCAAAACGACAGAAATCTCATAAATAAAATTCCTCAGACATACATGTGTCTTATACCATTTTAAAGGTAATCTTGTTGTTAATCCCACCAAAGTGTCCGATTTCAAATATGCTTTTCAGTGAAAGCACCACAAAAGATTATGTTAGGTCACACCAAACCAAATAAGCACAGCCATTTTTCCAGCCAAAGACAGGAGTCACAAAAAGCAGAAATAGAGAGAAAATTAATCACTAACCTCTGAGATCTTCATCAGATGACACTCATAGGACTTCATGTTATACAATACATACATTCACTAGTTCCAAAAACATCCAGTGATTTTGCATAGCCACATCGATTCAACAGAAATACTCATCATAAATGTAGATGATAATACAAGTTCTACACATGGAAATATAGATATACCTCTCCTTAATGCAACCGCTGTGTCAGATTTCAAAAAAACTTTACGGAAAAAGCAAACCATGCAATAATCTGAGACGGCACTCAGAACAATACTCAAATTAGCCGCCATGTTGGAGTCAACAGAAACCAGAAATTACATGATAAATGTTTTCCTTACCTTTGATGATCTTCATCAGAATGCACTCCCAGGAATCCCAGGTCCACAATAAATGCTTGATTTGTTCGATAATGTCCGTTATTTATGTCCAATTAGCTACTTTTGTTGGCGCGTTTGGTAAACAATTCCAAAGTCACGAAGCGCGTTCCCTAAAGCTGACGAAATGTCCAAAAGTTTAGTAACAGTCAGTAGAAACATGTCAAACGATGTATTGAATCAATATTTAGAATGTTGTTAACATAAATCTTGAATAACTTTCCAACCGGAGAATTACATTAACTTCAGATGAGCGATGGAACAGAGCTACCTCTTATGTGAACGCYCATGGTGAAAGCATGGTCAGGTCATGGCAGTCTACAGACTGTTGACATCTAGTGGAAGCCGTAGGAAGTGAAGTGAAAACTCATTCATATCTCGCTGTGATTTCAATGGGATCTTGGTTGAAAATCGACCAGCCTAATAATTTCCACTTCCTGTTTAGATTTTTTTCTCAGGTTTTTGCCTGCCATATGAGTTATGTTATACTCACAAACATAATTCAAACAGTTTAACTTCTCTGCGCTACGGATCCCGGTAGCGGGTTTAAATTGAACAACATACGGTGATCGCCACATAAATAGTCATATTAAACATTCCTGAAAATACAAGTGTCTCACATGGTTCAAAAGCCTAGAATCTTGCTAATCCAACTGCGTTGTCCAACTGCGTTGTTTAAAAAAGGATTTACTGCGAAAGAATACGATGCGATTATCTGAGCACAGAGCCCCATACCAAAATATTATTTCAACCAGCACAGGCGTAACAAAATCACAGATCGCCTCCAGTGATGATCCATGGCAAGAAGCCTCCGGTGATGATCCATGGCACGAAGCCTCCGGTGATGATCCATGGCACGAAGCCAGTCTCCCTCCTGTCCGGAGCAGCCAGATTCTCCCCCCTGTCCGGAGCAGCCAGAGTCGCCCCCCTGAACGCTGTTCCGGAGCTGCCAGAGTCCCCCTTCCGGAGCTGCCAGGAGTCGCCTCCTGTTCCGGAGCTGCCAGAGTCGCCTGTGCTCCTCCTGTTCCGGAGCTGCAGAGTCCCCCTCCTGTTCCGGAGCTGCCCAGAGTCGCCCTCCTGTTTCGGGAGCTGCCAGAGGTCGCCCGTCCTGTTCCGGAGCTTCCCCAGTGTAACGGAGTGAATCAGGGTATCTCTGTTCAACGCTTCGAATCTCCAATGATGCAATCGGTTCTGAGGTAGATTTTTACTTTTCCAAATCAGTAGAGAGTTTTCTGTTGCAGTCCATTGTGCCTAGCTTGGCTGGTACAACCAGAAGGGGGGGGGGGGAGGAGGGGGCGGGGCGGGGGGGGGGGGGGGGGCGTGGGGGGGGCGGGGGGGGGCTGGCTGGGATGTTGGGGGTAAGGCAGTGGTCTCGGTGAAGGGAGCAGTAGGGGTCAGAAGTCCCTCACAGTGGGCTCTAGAAATCATACCCATTTTTGGAGAACAACTTAACGTAGGTGGTGGGGTAAGAGGTATCTCTGGGTGGAGTTAGATCTAGGGTGAGTTAGGGCTGGCACAGGTTCGAACAAGAAAATCCGTGTTGGGCCATTCGATTTTCCCTTGTTTTTCTCCCATCATCACACTTTTTCCACCTTTAACTCCTCTTTCCATAATCCCAGTTCAGCGGGTTTGGTGTAGATATTTGGTTTAAGCCTCTGTTGGAACAAAAAATGGAGGATGTTAGTGTCTGACCCAGCGTGGAGTGTTCACCAGAGAAGGAACAGAGCCTAAATGAGAATCGCTAAGCATTCTTGCGCATACATTTCCGGTGTCTGGGGTCGTTGTGCGGTCTCCGGGGCCCTAGTCCAATGTGGGGGCAATCTGGAGTCAATTGGCTTGCAGGTCCTGTAGGATCACCTGTGCTGAACGGGTGAGGTCTGGTCTGGCTATGGTGTGTTTTTGTCTGCACCATGATGTTGGACGGAGTGGAGCACGTGGGAAAATTCATCCTCGTCTCAAGTTCAAGAAAGTCTAGCTATACGACAATTCATCCAGGGCTCAGTGTGGCTGGCGAGGTAACTTGGGGTACAGCAAGGGCATCCCTTAGTTAGGAGTTGGGAGGTAACGGGTGGTAGTGGTCTAGAGCCTTAGTCAGTGTCGAAGCTACGGGTAATCGTACCGTGCCCCTTGAGGACCAAGCAAACTCTGGAGGGGATGTTTGGGTTTCTGTCTACTGACGGACCCAGGACCAAAGTGGGTGCTTTTAAATTGCTCCAAGCTCGGGCTGGTCGGGTGCCCCTGGCTAAAGAAGATTGAGTGAGCCGGAGGCCAGAGTGGGTGGCAGTGTCTAGGCTGGGAACGTGTGGGGAAGACCCTGGAGTGGTAAACTGCTCTTAGCTCTGGCTGTTCTTGGTATTGGCGCAGTAAGGAGGCACTTGAGTGCGTTGTCTGGCCGTACTACAAGACTGGGTAGTTTCCGCTCAGTCTCGGGGGTGGTGTATAGGCAGAAATGGAATGGGTCCTTAGTGCTGGTTCTAACGCATAGTAGATAGAGGGTCTTCTAACAATGAGTGCACTATGGGACGTACTGTCACGTAAGTTGTGTTGTACCTGTGTTGGGCCCAACGAAACTGCTGTCTTGAAAGGCACTACTGTTAAACGCGGAAGCCTGTAGGAGGATAGAGTGTTTAGTATTCCCTGAATAGTGTCATGCAGATTGCATATTAAGCTGACATCCATTACTTTTTGTGTTGTCAGCCTACTTTTCTGCTTTGAGCGGGTTCCCTCTATTGGTTGGGGATGAATGGTTTGAATAAACGTCCTGTGAGTTTATGACCTGTCTCATCGAGCCCCACTGGTAAATGTCTGAGTGTGAGTGGCATGTCTCAAAGATGATTTGTTTGAGTGGTGTATTTCGCTTTTTGGGTATCAACTTTTGAAAGTAGGTCTTGTTGTCTGTTTGAGTGGAGGTCTGTGTTTAGCCTTGTGTGTACTGTAGTGTGGGTGTTTGTCTCCCTTCTGAAGGAAACGGGTGTTCCAAAACAGTGAATCTTTGCTAATAGCATATTTAACCCCAGCTAATGTCAAGCACATACCCAAATGGTGGGTGTTGGATTATGCTTACCGCCTTCTGTGGGTGGTAAAGCCTGAAAAGAGGGGTATTAGCACAGGTGGATTGTTACAACCAAGTTCATCTGTTATACGTTGAAGTGGCAATTCCTTTATAAGTTATAAGGTTCATGATCCTTTTTGTGTTTGGCTGGGAGCCGACCCAGGTAGCTTATGTGTCCGTTGTCCTTCTTGTCTTCTTGATTTTTGGAATTGTCTTTTTAGGTTTTCTCATTTGTTGGTTTCTTCGGTTTGTCTTCGGTTTGTTAGTTCTTAGGTTGGTGTATTGTTTTCCGTCCCATAGCGGATTAAAATGTAAACTTTATTATTAAAAAACCTTCAAAGCAAGTTTCATATAAGTTCACTGTATTAAACAAAGGAAAAGGAAAAAAGCCTGAAAGTTTCGCATGCTATAATGCTTCTTCAGAGGCTAAGGAAACGCTGTCTTTTGAGGAGGGATATAAATCTAGTTGGAAGGGGAGGGGGTGGTTCTCAACCAGTTTACAAGAAGGGCTATTGGTTCATATGTTGCCTCGTCCTTTCTTTTCTGGAGAAAGACTGATATGTCCTAATTCTAATGTGTCCTATCCCTGATTGGGTCTTAAATTAGTGTTTGCTAGTAAGGCTAGGTTAGAGGATCGGCGGCACCTAACGCCAAGAAATACTTAGGCTGAATGTGTCAATATCTGATTGTGTCCTCGTGGCTGATATATGGCTATGCATGGTAAGGTTGTGAGTACAAAAGGAACCCAACTTATATCGGATAATAGGGAGGCAACATAGGGTAAAAACTCGCAGATAAGATGCAGAAAATCAAGGATATGAGAGTAGGGGGGGAGACTATTTTAAGTCAATTTCTCATTGTAACGAACAATGGAGGTCTCACTCAAATCTAGATTGTGGGAAGCCACACCATGTTCTCTTCTTTTAAAAGGACCCTTTTTTAAGATACATTAAAGGAATAAAATCAATATAGAATTATACTACGATACGGATAAATGTACCCTGCAATAGCATGACATCGAGGAGGGGATCATAAACAATTACCTAAAACTTCTACCGTATTCTAGCTGCAGGTTTCTAAGTGGGTGTGGTCATGTAAAGTATGGTGTGGTGTTGCATCATGGGTCTTCAATGCCAAGGGGGAAACCATGGAATGGGATCCATTAAGTCACAACATCAGAAAGGGTGCCTGATAGATTGTTAAAAACAGCCAGCAACCTAAACCAGAAAATCTAAAAAACTGTTTAAGAAAAGTGAAATAAAAGTTTAGTCACGCAGTAAACTGCGATCCCTCAAGACCTTGAAGGTAAGGTCATCGCTTTCTGGAGTCCAAATGTGTCATCACTATCTCCTTTATCCTAGTCGGATGGTGAATGTGTTTTGGATCTCTCAATAGGTGGAGCTTGGACTTATTGTAATGTGTTTTGTAATCACAGTAATAAGAAACTTA
>NW_019943018.1:190099-194040 GCF_002910315.2 Salvelinus sp. IW2-2015 | reverse complement strand
AGACCATGGTATTTCACCCTACACACCCTAATTGACAACCAAACAAACCAAAACAAAGGCAAAGTCTTCTCATGCTTTGTTGATTTCAAAAAAAGCCTTTGACTCAATTTGGGCATGAGGGTCTGCTATACCAAATTGATGGAAAGTGGTGTTGGGGTAAACAATACGACATTATAAAATCCATGTACACAAACAACAAGTGTTGCGGTTAATTGAAACAAACACACCACATTTCTTACACACAGGGTCGTGGGGTGAGACAGGGATGCAGCTCTTAAGCCCCACCTCTTCAACATATATATCAACGAATTGGCGTCGGGCACTAGAACAGTTCTGCAGCACCCGGTCTCACCCTACTAGAATCGAAGTCCAAATGTCTACTGTTGCTGATGATCTGGTGCTTCTGTCACCACCACAGGAGGCCTACAGCAGCACCTAGTCTTCTACACAGATTCTGTCAGACCGGGCCCTGACAGTAAATTCTCAGTAAGGACAAGAATAATGTGGTTCCAAAAAAGGTCCAGTCACCAGGACCACAAATTCCATCTAGACACCGTTGCCCTAGAGGCCCACAAAAAAACTATACTAACTCAGGGCTAAACTATCAAGCACACAGGTAACTTCACAAAGCTTGAAGATCTGAAGACAAGGCCAAGAAGGGCCTTTATGCCATCAAACATGAACTATTTCACATACCAATTAGGATCTGGTAAAAATACTGTGAATAGTCATAAGAGCCCATTGCCCTTTATGGTTGTGAGTTGGAGTCGCTCACCAACCGATGATTTCACAAATGGGAAAACACCAAATTGAGACTCCTGCATGCAGAAATTCGTGGCAAAACTACCTCCTGTACAACGAGTTACGAACAAAATAATGATGCAGAGCAGCAATTAGGCCGAACCCCTAATTATCCAAACTCCAGAAAGTTAGCCGTTCAATTCTACAAACCACCAAAAGGAGCGATTCCAACCTCCATGAACACAAGCCATCACCTACAGAGAGATGAACCTGGGAGAAGCAGTCCTAAGCAAGCTGGTCGGTGGCTCTGTTCACAAATACAGACAACCCACAGAGGCCAGGAAACAGCCAATTAGACCACGCAAATCAAGAGAAACAAAAAGATGATTACTTGACACATTGGAAAGAATAACAGAAAAAAACAGAGCCAACTAGAATGCTATCTTGCGGCCTAACAGAGAGCTCACAGTGGTAGAATACCTGAACCACGGTGAATGACCACTTAAGGGAAAGCTTGCTATGATCAGCTCAGTGAGCAATAGCGCTTGCTATTGAGAAGGCCGCGTAGGCGACCATGGGCTCTCAAAAGAAGACAGGCTATGTGCAACTGCCCACAAAACTGAGGTGGAAACTGAAAGCTGACTCTATATCTCCTGCCCAATGTATGACCATATTAGAGAGACATATTCCTCAGATTACCAAGATCAAAAGAATGTTGAAAACCAAATTCCAATTTGATAAACTCCCATATTCTAGCTGGAGAGAATTCCAACAGTGGTGCCCATCACAGCGAAGAATTTGTGAGTGTTGAAAGAAAAAGGGCAACCAGTGAAGAACAAACACCATTGTAATAACCCATATTTCTGCTTATTTATTTTTAACTTGTGTGTTTTAACCATTTTGTACATTGTTACAACACTGTATATATAGAATATAACAGTTGTAAGTCTTTTGTTTTGAACTTCTGTATGTGTAATGTTTATGTTAATTTGTATTGTTTATTTACTTTTGTATAATATCTACTCACTTGTTTGGCATGTAACACATGTTTCCCATGCCAATAAAGCCCCTTGAATTGAATTGAATTGAATTGAATTGAGAAGAGAGAGAGGAGACGAGAAGATGAGAGAGAGAGAGAGAGAGAAGACGTACAGACAGAGCAGAAGGATCGACAGACAAGACAGACAGACAGACAGAGAGAGAACAGAGCAGACAGAGATGAGACAGAGAGGACAGAGAGAGACAGAGAGAGACAGAAAGACTAGAGAAGAGAGCAAGAGAGGAAGAGAGAGAGCAGAGACAGACGAGCCAGAGAGAGACGAGAGAGAGAGCGAACGACAGAGAGGAGCGCAGCGGGGAGAGAGAGAGAGAGAGGACAGAGAGAGAGACAGAGAGAGACAGAGAGAGACGAGAGAGACAGAGGAGAGAGAGAAGCAGAGAGAGATAGAGAGAGACAGAGAGAGAGAGAGGACTTAGAATATGCACTTAGAGGAGTAAGTGAGGAAATATGCTTCATAAGGCAGGAAGACTGGCACGAGAGCCTATTGATTTATTACCACAAGAGCTGAAACAAGATTCTGTAGTGGCTCGTGCTATTGTCAATCGACAAGCACGGGAATGCCTCGTTGTTATTTTTGTTGTTCAATGATTCTATTTCAGGGTCCGCCGTCAGTGGACAAAACCTAACGGAGCCTCTTTCAAAACACTTAGTGAGCACACATCTCAGTTGCGACGGGGGCACAGAACAGGTCAGAGGGAAGAGGCGGGCGGACCGTCTGTTCATAGCGTGCTGTGGGTGGGTGTGTGTGTGTGTGTGTGTGTGTGCTGTGTGCTGCTGTGTGCTGTTGTTGTGTGGGTGTGCAAGCATCCACAGTTAGACAGAGAGAGAACAACAATCCAAGAGAGGCATGCCTCTCATTGGACTGCCCGCGGGCCAACGCAAGACGTTGCTGAGACGGAACTGAAGTGAACTGAATGAAACTGGACGGAACTGACATGAAACTGCACATGAAACCTGAATGAGAACACTGAACTGAACTGAAAAGAGATTTGTCAGAGCAAAACAAAGATGAAACGGATAGTAGGGTTCAGTCCCAAATGGCCCCCTATTCCTGTGTAGTGCCACCGTTATGGCCCCTATTTCCCTGTATAGTGCACTATGCCCCCTCCATTCGCCTGTATAGGTGCAACTGATACCCCCTATTCCCTCGTAATAGCTGCACTATGGCCCCCTATATGCCCTGTATAGCTGCTCTATGGCCCCCCTGATGCACCTGATATAGTGCACTATGCGCCCCTAATCCCATGCTATAGTGCACTATGAGCCCCCTATTCCCTGCGTAATAGTGCACTTATGGCCCCTATTCCCTGTTTATAGTGCACTATGGCCCCCTATTCCAGCTGTTATAGTGCACTATGGCCCCCTATTCCCTGTATAGTGCACCATGTCCCCCTATTCCCTGTATAGTGCACTATACCCCCTATTCCCTGTATAGTGCACTATACCCCCTATTCCCTGTATAGTGCACTATACCCCCTATTCCCTGTATAGTGCACTATATCCCCTTATTCCCTCTACAATGCACTATACCCCCTATTCCCTGTATAGTGCACTATGGCCCCCTATTCCCTGTATAGTGCACTATGGCCCCCTATTCCCTGTATAGTGCACCATCACTAATGTCCCCCTTTCCCTGTATAGTGGCACGCATGTCCCCCTATTTCCTGTATAGTGCACCATGTCCCCTATATTCCCTGTATAGTGCACTATACCCGCTATTCTCCTGTATAGTGCACTATAACCCTATGACAGGGATCATTATCTGATCCAGCCGAGAGGCGATATTTTTATTGAGCTGATGGTCAGGGGGTCAGAACACATTGAAATAATTTGCAGACTATAAAATTGCCCGCAAGAATACCAAACAGATATATATTTTACTAAAACATTATAATTTCAAACCTTGCTTACATGTGTATATGAACATGTGTCTCTCTATTACGGGTGGTCAATACTTGCGAACAAATTTCCCCATTAAATATCAGTTGGAGCTGATTTCCTGGTGTTTTTACCATCTTATGTCCAACAATGAAGGAAAAAAATATATACTTGGAGGGTAAATAAAACCACCAGTTTAAGGAACCCTCTGCCCTTTTGACCCTGTAAGAATAGGAAGGAAATAAAAGACAAAACGTCGACC
>NW_019943018.1:177449-188548 GCF_002910315.2 Salvelinus sp. IW2-2015 | reverse complement strand
TTATACCCCCTATTCCTGCTGTAATAGTGCACTATGGCCCCTATTCCCTGTATAGTTGCACTATGGCCCCCTATTCCCTGTATAGTGCACCATGTCCCCCTATTCCCTGTATAGTGCACCATGTCCCCCTATTCCCTGTATAGTGCACTCTACCCCCTATTCCCTGTATAGTGCACTATACCCTATGACAGGGATCATTATCTAGATCCAGCCGAGAGGCGATATTTTATTGAGCTGATGGTCAGGGGGTCAGAACACAATTAGAAATAATTTGCAGACTATAAATTGACCGCAAGAATACCAAACAGATATAATATTTTACTAAAACATTATAATTTCAAACCTTGCTTACATGTGTATATGAACATGTGTCTCTCTATTACGGGTGGTCAATACTTGCGAACAAATTTCCCCAATTAATATCAGTTGGAGCTGATTTCCTGGTGTTTTTACCATCTTATGTCCAACAATGAAGGAAAAAAATATATACTTGGAGGGTAAATAAAACCACCAGTTTAAGGAACCCTCTGCCCTTTGACCCTGTAAGAATAGGAAGGAAATAAAAGACAAAACGTCGACCTCAACAACACAGTGCGCTGCCTAGCTGACTCTCTGGGCTGACTAGAGTACAGAGGCAGAGTTCGACCCAACTCAACAACACAGTACGCTGCCTAGCTGACTCTCTGGGCTTGAAGTGTTCTTCTGACTGGAGCACAGAGCCAGAGTACAGAGCCAGCCAATTAGAGGCTGTCGAAAGAGGAGCAATTATTCTTTAGCCACACATACATGGGCTTCTGCTCCTCGATACGTTCCACCCATTATCATCTCTCTGTTCTCCCCACTGAAGTAGCTACTGCTGGCTGGCTGGGCTGCAGAACAGCTAACAATTCACACATCTTCACACTCCTCCTCCTCCTCCAAATTACTTTATAGTGTACTACTGTTGACCGGGGCCCATAGGGTAGTGCACTACTGTTGACCGGGGCCCATAGGGTAGTGCACTACTGTTGACCGGGGCCCATAGGGTAGTGCACTACTGTTGACCAGGGCCCATAGGGTAGTGCACTACTGTTGACCAGGGCCCATAGGGTAGTGCACTACTGTTGACCAGGGCCCATAGGGTAGTGCACACTGTTGACCAGGGCCCATAGGGTAGTGCACTACTTTTCACCGCTAAACAGGGAAAATGGTACAATTTGGGACACAGCCTTTAATCTCTATGAGCCTCAGTAAACTGACTATGTGTCTGACATGTGGTCTGCATAAAGCACTGAGGAGGGATGGATGGCAAAAAATAGGACATGAAATAATAGGGGARGTATTATAGTGAGACTCTATTCCAAGAGGCAACTGAATTGGTGTTTCTCACATCCGCCCCGTATTGCAAGAAGAGGAGCATTCACGGTAACAGGTTGTGATATTAAATCAATAGTAACAGGTTGATATTAATCAATAGTAACAGGTTGTAGATATAATCAATAGTATACAGTTGTGATATTAATCAATAGTAACAGGTTATGATATTAATCAATAGTAACGTTGTTGATATTAATCAATAGTACAAGTTTGTGATAATTAATCAATAGTAACAGGTTGTGATATTAATCCATAGTAACAGTTGTGTATTAATCATAGTAAAGGTTGTGAATTAATCAATGGTAACAGGTTGTGATATTAATCAATAGTAACAGGTTATGATATTAATCAATAGTAACAGGTTTGTGATATTAATCAATAGTACAGGTTGTGATATTAATCAATAGACAGGTTGTGATATAATCAATAGTAACAGGTTTTTGATTAATCATAAGATAAACAGGTGTGATATTATAATAGTAACGGTTGTGATATAACCAATAGTAACAGGTTGTGATATTAATCAATAGTAACAGGTTGTGATATTATCAATAGTAACAGGTTGTGATATTAATCAATAGTAACAGGTTTGATATAAATAGTACAGTTGTGTATTAATCAATAGTAACAGGTTGTGATATTAATCAATAGAGACAGGTTGTGATATTAATCAATAGTAACAGTTGTGATATTGATCATAGTAACAGGTTGTATATTAAATAGTAAACAGGTTGTGATATTGATTCAATAGTAACAGGTTGTCTGATATTAATCATAGTAACAGGTTGTGATATTAATCAATAGTAACAGGTTGTGATATTAATCAATAGTAACAGGTGTGTATATTAATCAATAGTACAGGTTGTGATATTAATCAATCAACGTACAGGTTGTGATATTAATCAATAGTAACAGGTTGCTGATATTGATCAATAGTAACAGGTTGTATGATATTGATCATAGTAACAGGTTGTGATATTGATCAATAGTAACAGGTTGTGATATTAATCAATAGCTGGGCAAACAATCCAAAGAGGCAGTGAATGTATTCCAAATGGCACCCTATTCCCTATATAGTGCACTACTTT
Source organism: Salvelinus sp. IW2-2015 (assembly GCF_002910315.2). Taxonomy (NCBI): domain Eukaryota; kingdom Metazoa; phylum Chordata; class Actinopteri; order Salmoniformes; family Salmonidae; genus Salvelinus; species Salvelinus sp. IW2-2015. The sequence continues at coordinate 186,104 of NW_019943018.1, read as the reverse complement.
TGACCAGAGCCTTATGAGCCCTATGGGTGCTGGACAAAAGTAGTGCACTATATAGGGAATAGGGTGCCATTTGGAAGGCAGTAGTGGAGTTATGGTGAGCGAACCAACAGCCTGTTTGAGGTTGGTTTAAAATGTGCTCCTGAGAACACGAATACACACTATACATACAGTAAACAACAGAGTGGTAACGGTCATGTTTTTGAACAAAATCATATTTTCTTTTGCAACATTTTTTACACAATTAATTAAACTTTAGATTCATAGGATATTTTGAGTGTAAGATCAAACTGATTCTATTACTAGCCTGTTCAACCTCTTTCATATCGTCTGAGATTCCTAAAGATTGGAAAGCTGCCGCGGTCATCCGCCTCTTCAAAGGGGGAGACAGTCTAGACCCAAACTGTTACAGAKCTATATCRATCCTACCCTGCCTTTCTAAAGTCTTCGAAAGTCAAGTTAACAAACAGATCACCGACCATTTCGAATCCCACCGTACATTCTCCAKTATGCAATCTGGTTTCCSAGCTGGTCATGGATGCACCTCAGCCACTCTCAAGGTCTTAAACGATATCYTAACRGCCATCGATAAAAGACAGTACTGTGCAACCGTCTTCATCGACCTGGCCAAAGCTTTCAACTCTGTCAATCACCACATTCTTATCGGCAGACTCAACAGCCTTGGTTTCTCAAATGACTGCCTCGCCTGGTTCACCCACTACTTCTCAGATAGTGTTCAGTGTGTCAAATCGGAGGGCCTGTTGTCCGGACCTCTGGCAGTCTCTATGGGGGTGCCACAGGGTTCAATTCTCAGGCCGACTCTCTTCTCTGTATTCATCAAAGATGTCGRTCTTGCTGCTAGTGGTTCTCTGATCCACCTCTATGCAGACGACACCATTCTGTATACATCTGGCCCTTCTTTGGACACTGTGTTAACAAACCTCCAGACGAGCTTCAATGCCATACAACACTCCTTCCATGGCCTCCAACTGCTCTTAAATGCGAGTAAAACTAAATGCACGCTCATCTACTGGTTGCTGCCCGCATCCGCCCGCCCGTCTAGCATCAGTACTCTGGACGGTTCTGACTTAGAATACAGTTCTGACTACAAATACCTAGGTGTCTGGTTAGAATGTAAACTCTCCTTCCAGACTCACATTAAGCATCTTCAAACCTAAAATCAAATCTAGAATCGGCTTCCTATTTCGCAACAAAGACTCCTTCACTCATGCTGCCAAACTTACCCTCGTAAAACTGACTATCCTACCGCTCCTTGACTTCGGCGATGTCATTTACAAAATAGCCTCCGACACTCTACCRAGGAAATTGGATGTAGTCTATCACAGTGCCATCCGTCTTGTCACCAAAGCCCCATATACTACCCACCACTGTGACCTGTATGCTCTCGTTGGCTGGCCCTCGCTTCATATTTGTCGCCAAACCCACTGGCTCCAGGTCATCTATAAGTCTTTGCTAGGTAAAGCCTCGCCTTATCTCAGCTCACTGGTCACCATAGCAACACCCACCCGTAGCACGAGCTCCAGCAGGTATATTTCACTGGTCATCCCCAAAGCCAACTCCTCCATTGGCCGCCTTTCCTTCCAGTTCTCTGCTGCCAATGACTGGAACGAATTGCAAAAATCACTGAAGCTGGTGACATATCTCCCTCTCTAACTCTCTAAACTAGCAGTTTACCGATCATTGCACCTGTACACAGCCCATCTGTAAATATCCCACCCAACTACCTCATCCCCATATTGTTATTTATTTTTTGCTCCTTTGRACCCCAGTATCTCTACTTGCACATTCATCTTCTGCACATCTGTCACTCCAGTGTTAATGKTAAATTGTAATTATTTCACCAKTATGGCCTATTTATTGCCTTACCTCCCTYATCTTACTACATTTGCACACACTGTATATAGATTATTCTATTGTGTTATTGACTGTACGTTTCTTTATTCCATGTGTAACTCTGTGTTGTTGTGTGTGTCGAACTGCTTTACTTTATCTTGGCCAGGTCGCAGTCGTAAATGAGAACTTGTTCTCAACTGGCCTACCTGGTTAAATAAAGGTGAAATAAAATAAAATAAAAGATAAACAGCAATAAAAAAAATACACAGGGTGCCAATAATTCATGAGTGCACAGTCAGCATTTCACTYCACCTGCGATAACATCTGCAGACCTGTGTACGCGACCAATACATCTGATTTGAAAAGCTGTAAATCACATTGAGAGGAAGAAAAGGAACATCTGAATTAAAAAAGGGACAACAATAACATAAACATGCAGTAGCTATAGATACAGTTGAATACTTGTCCCAAATGTGTACCTGTTTAAACGTACACGTTAAACCGTTTGCAACTGTATGAAAAAATATTAACAAAAAGTGTTCRCCCTCATAATGAATGACATGCCTAAGTGAATAGTGTGCCACTAGAAAGTGCAGCAGAAAAAAACGGGGAGAGGAACGTCATCTAGCTAGAGATGCCAGGGGCACCAAGCGGTTCCCCACATCCCCCTTCATCCTTACAAGTAGACACCTAAAGGGCTGGTTTAAGCTCTCCTCTGTGATGTGAGCATCCTCAGAGATGTAAAACATGCTCTTAATATAACTTCAATCTCAGCGAATCAATCATATGTATGATATTTCGGAAAGGGGAGATCGTGTTGGAGTGCTAAATGAGATGACATTAAATAATTAGATTCTGCCTCGTCAGACAGCTCTTTCTCTTGAACTAGATTTTCAAGGCAGGAACCTCAATGCACCACCTCTTGCCTCCTGCCTTCCTACATTTAAATGAGCCATTCATTCAAACTAGTGAGTCTCAGTCAATACAAATGAGTTGTGTTTGATAAAATGTATTATGTAATAGAACAAAGACTCTGAGAACACAAGCCTAACCAAAGGTTCATTATGAACCCAATAAACGGCCTCATCCAAAAGGCTTCAACAGAGCGTCATATGCAACCGATTAACGGCCTCATCCTAAAGCTTAAACTAGAGGCATATGAACCCGATAAAACGGGCCTCTTCAAAAGCTTCAAACTAGAGGTAAATTATGAACCCAATAACCGCGCCTCATTCCAAAAGCTTCAACTAGAGCGTCATATGAACACAATAACGGCCCTCATCCTAAGGCTTCAACTAGAGTCATATGAAACCCAATACGGCCTCTTCCAACAAGGCGTTCAACTAGAGGTCATATGGAACCCAAAAACGCCTTTTTCCAGAAAGGCTTCAAACAGAGTCATATGAACCCAATCAACGGCCTCATCCTAAAGGCTAACTAGAAGTCATATGAACCACAATAAGGCCTCATCCTAAAGGCTTCAACTAGAGTCATATTGAACCCAATAACGGCCTCATCCTAAAGGCTTCAACTAGAGGTCATATGAAACCAATAACGGCCTCATCCAAAGGCTTCAACTGAGAGGTCATATGAACCAATAACGGCCTCATCCAAAAGGCTTCAACTAGAGGTCATATGAACCCAATAACGGCCTCATTCAAAAGGCTTCAACTAGAGGTCATATGCAACCAATAACGGCCTACTCCTAAAGGCTTCAACTAGAGGTCAGTATGAACCCAATAAACGGCCTCACCTAAAGGCTTCAACTAGAGGTCATATGAAACCAATAACGGCCTCATCCTAAAGGCTTCAACTAGAGGTCATATGAACCCAATAACGGCCTCTCCTAAAAGGCTTCAACTAGAGGTCATATGAACCCAATAACGGCCTCATCCTAAAAGGCTTCAAACTGAGAGGTCATATGAAACCCAACGAACGCCTCATACCAAAGGCTTCAACTAGAGTTCATATGACGCCAATAACGGCCTCATCCAAAAGGCTTCAACTAGAGGTCATATGAACCCAATAACGGCCTCATCCATGAGTGGCATATATCTGCTGCTGTGTTTGACTTGACCGCGGTCGTTATTTCAGACGTATTCATGTCTTGTTTTTAGCCACATTTAACACCAATGACAAAGGCAAACTCTGAGGTGGAGCTGCCCACTCTCGTTGTCTCCATAAAACTGGACCTAAATCCAGTTTTATGTCTGAGAGACTCCTAGGATGCATCCTAAATAGCACCCTAGTCCCTATTAACCCTGCGCGTGCATGTATCTGTGTGTGTGTGATGTTGATCTGCGCCTATTCTGCTTCCTTATTGGCTGGCTGGCTGTTACCCGGGGAGCAGTAGTTGAAGGACAGGCTGTTTATATCTCCAACAAGGAGATATTTCACAGGGCAGTTGGTTCGTTTGCACAGCAAAGCCAAGCAGGGAAAGGCACTGACCCCTTTGTTTGTTGTGTGGTTTTATTATTAATAACTGTGGATTCTTCGTTAGACTGATCCCTAGATTTCACACAAACAGCAGGAACAGTACACTACCTAAAACTGTTCTTATGATACTCTACAGGGCAGGCTACTGTAGCTAGATARTGTCCACAACACATTGCACTCTGTCTGTTTTCTCTGGGGTCTCTTGAGCACACACAGACATACTGTGTGGCCATTGAAAGATTCCATTGACAATTCTCTATGATGACCGCTACAAATGTGTGATATTTACTGCCATATCATTGATATTAAAGCTGCCATGTGTACTGATATATCTGTCATACAAATTTGTGTATATCTAAGTAAGTTAAATAAAATTCCCAGATATCTTGAAATAATATCAACTAATTAGCGCGTAATGGGGATCAGATTTTGTGAGAGGGTTAAYTCTTGGCTTGGTGCATGAGGGCTGAATACAAAGTAACGGGAAAAAAGAGCTGTGTATCACAGTTTATTTATTCTTCGGAGCCTGTAGGCAAAATAAAAAAGGCAAATGATGGCCCAGTGATTATCCTCAGCATCATGATGGTTTTTTTTTCTGCACATTGTGTGCTTTCTTAACAAACACTTTAATAAAGACCAGAACACTTTTCTTTACCCGTCCTAATTGGTCTTATTTTCTAGACAATCATACAGTGCTTATGTTTCCAAAGAGTYATATAGGAATATTTTAGGATTATTATTTTTATTTTTAACAGTATTCTTTACCCATCCTAATTGGCCATATTGTCTGGCAGAAACGAGTGGTGTTTATTTTTTACCCAAAGAACCATTCATTCCAGGGACTATTCAGTATCAAGGCCCATATTCAGAAAGCTTCGTATCTAAAATCTAGGATCCTAATTGTCCATGTCATTTTTATATTTATTATTATTATGKTAAACTGATCTTAGATCAGCACTACTCTGAGACACTGTGAATACAGGCCTAGGAAGGTTCAGCCAATGTGTTTTATCATTGCGAGCTGCATGTATCCCTGCATGTATCCCTGCATGTATCCCTGCATGTATCCCGGTGAACTGTGCAGTGATGTGCAGGGAGTTCATCTGTTTACTACACGCAAATGATCATAGACTTTTTGACAGGCTCCGGTGCTCGAGCTTTTGCATGCTACACTCCCTTTTCTCTGCCAACCCAGTTCACTTTAACACTTCCACAATACATCCCCCCATACACACCTGTTCTCATCCAACCCAGTCACTTAACTTCCAATACATCCCCCCACAACATCCCTGTTCTCTTCAACCCAGTCACTTAACTTCTATACATCCCCCCACACTACCTGTTCTCTCCACCCAGTCACTAAACTTCTCAGATACATCCCCGCCCTCACACTACCGTGTTCTCCTACCAACCCAGTCAACTTAAACTTCCCATGAATACCCCAGCACCGCACCCCCACGCCACACGCCCTCTTCTCAGACACCAGAAACCCAGGTCACTTAACTTCCCATGACATCCCCGCCACCCCCAACACTCCCTGTTCTCTCCAACCCAGTACACTTAGAAAACTTCCCCGATACATCAGCCCCCCCACACTACTCTCTCTCCAACCCAGGTCACTTAACTTCCCAAACATCCCCGACAACCGCCCTACATCAACATGTACATAGTCTCTCCAACCCAGTCACTTAACTTCCCAACTCCCCCCCCCCCCTCACACTAACCTATCCTCCAACCCAGAAAAGGTCAAGAAGCTTAACTTACCCAACATCCCGCCCAACACTACACTGTTCTCTTCCAACCAGTTCACTTAAAATTCAGCCAACATCCCCCCCCCCCTCACACTGACCATGTTCTGCTCCACAGAACCACAGTCAGAACGACAGTATAAACTTCCCATACATCCCCCCCCCCCGCAACGTACCTAGGTTCTCTCCAACCCATACACTTAACTCCCATACATACACCCACCCCCCTTCACACTAACACGTGTTCTCTCCAACCAGCAAGGTTTCAAGCAGTAGTAACTTCCGCATACATCCCCCCATCGCAACACTACCTCTAGTGAACTCTACCAAAAGACAGCCAGTACAATGTCTATATCAGAGAATAAGTGTCAACCAACAAGAAAAGAAAGTTTTAGATATGAGTATAGATACGTATTTGGTTTAAGTAAGTGTTTAGGCAGAAGAGATGCAAAGATAAGATACGAATTAGTATGTATAGGGATGTTAAGAGCCCGGTATGAGAATAGAAGACTCGATAGAAAAAGAAACTTTAAACCTTGCACCAACATTATGAAAGAAACTAAAATGAGAATAGTGGGTGGGAGTGTAGAAGATTAAACAATTTGACTGACAAGAGGTTTGGAAGGAAACATTTAGTGAAACAAAAGTGTAAAAATGTGAATGCATGGGGAGCAAGAAAGACAATAAAGAGTTGAAATGTAAAATGGTGAGTGTCGCGCACCAAAGAGGCGAAGGGAGGGAGGGGGTGGAAGGAGTGAGACACTAAATGATCAACGTGGGGTTAGAGCGGCTGACGATTTTCTAGGGTGAGTTCGTTCAATTTTTAACAACCATTAAACCATCCAAACAATACACACGACGAGTACTGATTTAACCTCATTGGAGAGAAAAGATAAGGTTATATATAAGAGAGAGTAGTGGATCAATGAGTAATCAAAGCTACGCATAGTGTATCACGTTACTGTTAAATGTTGACTATGTTTCTCCAGTGACCTGTCAAGCAGGTTATGATCAGAGGATAAGATATGACATAAAAATGAGAACAGGTAATACAAAGAGTAAAAGAGGCAAGCTAAAGTGTAAGAGAGAAGAACGGGGAGAAGAGAGATATTAGCAGAAGAGGAGAGGAGAGGCAGAATGAAGAAGAGAGAAGAAAGGAAGAAGAGGGAGAAAGAGAACAGAGAAGAGAAGAAGGGGGAGGGATAGAGAGGGAAGGAGGGAGACAGGAGAGGAAGGAAACGCTCAAGCAGGATGGAGTGGTCTTGGAGTTAAAAGAACATTTAAACGAGTAGCGAAAACATTTGTGTTCAACTGGAGGACGAAATAGTGGGGAACACGAGTAGAACAGTAGTGTAGTGCCAATCGGAAGAAAGAATACACAAGAAAAGAATAGTAGAGAGGTATTGGTTATCAGTTGCTTCATATCTCCTGTACCCTGGCTTTTTCTTCATGCTCGCAAAGGTTGGTGGAACCGTTCACAAATGTAATCAGTGTAATATAAGAGGTTTATGAATCTGATTCGCTTTTGAACCAGACTTGTGAGTTCAGGATTTGTATCACGTGTTATCCCACCCCCGCCGCCCCCATGGAGACTGACTCTCTCGTTTGCAATCTTCACCTATAAGCTTCAAGTCTGTTAGCTATTACCCGTCAACGAATTAAAGGCAGTAACCATCTTGGGCGTGCCGTTCGTACATACATATTCCCCTATGATATGATAGCAAGGAGTTTCAACAGAGGATAATAAACACTGGCGAGGACGTTTATTAAAAGATCAATCACGGTTGGTATCGCGTGGTTCCCAATTCTCTTCCGTGGATTCTGTCAAAGTGGGACTGGATCTCATGGCACCCTATTGGCCAATATATAGTGGCACTACTTTTGAACCAGGACACCTATGGGATAGTAGTGCACTAACTTTTGACCAGGGGACGCCATGGCAGAGGGAAGGTAGGGTAGTAGTGCAACTAGCATTGTTGGACACAAGGACCCGAAGGAGGGGTAATAGGAAGTGTTGCACTACTTATGTGACCAACCCGATATGTATGAGCGGAGGTAGTAAATGAACTGAGTAGAGTGCACGTACTTGGATGAACACAACGGAACCCTAGTATCTGGTGGTAGTAGGGATGCAACTACTTTTGACGCAGGACCCTATGAGGAGATAAATGGGAAGATAGTGCTACATACTTTGACTGGACCAGAGTATCGCGCTTGAACATGAGAACAGTAGTGTGTATAGGAGGGTGGAGTAGAGTGCATTAATGGGAAGTCAGAACACTACTTGAAACTAGTGGTCCATGAGGCCCTATGGAGAACAAGAAGGTATAGTGCACTACATGTTAACCGAGACCCTAAATGGGTGTAGAGTTATGAGTGCACAACGTCAGCTGTGTTGGAGCAATCAGAACATCTGGGAAGCTTAAGTGACTGGGTTGATGCAGCTGTAGACTTAGGGATAGAGTAAAGCGACTACTTTTGACCGGGAGTGTGGTGACGCCTAAGAGGTGAGGGAGAGATAGTAGTAGTACTAGAAGTTAGACTAGCTGTACTGGGTTTTGACACACGAGGAACCCCTGAAACCAGATAGTGCCGAAACACACACAGGCTCGAAATGTTC
>NW_019943018.1:174670-177424 GCF_002910315.2 Salvelinus sp. IW2-2015 | reverse complement strand
CACACTACCTCTTCTCTCCAACCCAGTCATTCTTTATGTCAGTTTTGCAGTTTTAGCCCTGAACTCAGAACTTTACACCAACTTATAAACAAATTAAGTGGKTGTAACATTTAAGGCATTTAGTGAAACAAATGTATGTAATTCTGGAGCATAAAGACATAAATGACTGTAAATGTGGCGCACCGTGGACATGACAGGTAGCCTGCTTTCTGGCTGTGTGTTCTTTAACAACCTTTAAACACATCAAGACAATACACCTGATTACATGGAAATATAAGTATCATGTCAAGCGCTTGTTCCTCTTGTTAATGTTGCTATTTCTCCACTCACAGAGATCAGATTTAAAATGAACAACTCAGCAGATGGTGTCTTTGTTTAACATAATAGCGAGACATTTTGTGTTCAACTGAGATATGGAACACAGTGTTGCCATGGGGAAAGAAAATACACAAGAATATATAGTATTGTATCTTTCTCATCTCCTGTACCCTGGCCTTTTTTCTTCATGCTCAAGGTTGGACCGTTCACAATGTACTCGTGTATATAGAGGATATTATTCCTTTTGAACCAGACGTTCAGGATTTATCACGTGTTATCCCCCCCCCCATGAGACTGACTCTCTCTGTGCACTTTTCACCTATAAGCTTCAAGTCTGTTAGCTATTCACCGTCACAATAAAGCAGTCTCTTGGCGTGCCGTTGTACAATACATATTCCTATATTAGATTAGCAAGGATTCAACAGAGGATAATAAACAACTGCGGAGTTATAAAAATCAATCACTGTAATCGTGTTTCCCAATTCTCTTCCGTGGATTCTGTGTGGACCTGGTCGCATCTGACATGGCACCCTATTCCCTATATAGTGCACTACTTTTGACCAGGACCCTATGGGTAGTAGTGCACTACTTTTGACCAGGACCCTATGGGTAGTAGTGCACTACTTTTGACCAGGACCCTTAACTTCCCATACATCCCCTCTTTACACCTACCTGCTTCTTCTCTCTCATACATAGTCACCGCCAGTCATTCTCTCTTTATGTAGTTTGCAGTTTTAGACCATGAACTCAGAATTTACAATAACTTATAACAAATTAAGTGGCTGTCAAATTTAAGCATTTAAGTGAAAAAAATCAAAAATGGTATGTAATGTCTGAGCCAAAAGACATAAATGACTGTAAATGTGGCGCACCGTGGACATGACAGGTAGCCTGCTTTCTGGCTGTGTGTTCCTTTCACAACTTTTAAACACATCAAAGACATACAAGCTGATTACATGGCAATATAAGTATTATGTCAGCGGCTTGTTTCCTTTTGTTATCGTTTGCTTATTTCTCCACTCACAGGAGTCAGGATTTAAAATCTGAACAACTCAGCAGATGGTGTCTTGTTTTAACATAATAGCGAGACAAATTTTGTGTTTCAACTGAGATATTGGGAAACAGTGTTGCAGGGGGATAAGAACAATCTACAAGAAATATATTAGTATTGTAATCTTTCTCTTCCTGTACCTGGCTTTTTTCTTCATGCTCAAGGGTTTGGGACCGTTCACAATGTATCGTGTATACTAGAGGATATTATTTCCTTTTGAATCCAGAACTGCTTTCGAGCGATTTTACACTGTTATCCCACCCCCCCCCCATGCAGCGACTCTCTCTGTCAACTCTTTCACCTATAGCTTCAAAGTCTGTTAGCATTACACCGTCACAATAAAGGCAGTTCTCTTGGTCGTGCCGTTGTAACAATCCATTTCTATATTATGATTAGCAAGGGATTAACAGAGGATAATAAACAACTGCGGAGTTATACAAAATCATCACTGTAATTCGTGTGTTCCCAATTCTCTTCCGTGGATTCTGTGTGGACCTGGTCGATCTGACATGGCACCTGCTATTCCCTGATATAGTGCACTACTTTTTGCAGACGGACCCATATGTAGTAGTGTCCACTAGCTTTTGACCAGGACCTATGGGTAGCTAGTCTTGCACCTACTTTTTGACCTAGGACCCTATGGGTAGTAGTGCACTATCTTTTTGACAGGGACCCTATTTGGGTAGTAAGTGCACTCAGCTTTTGACATGACCATGGGAGTGCCAGCTCTTGCCCGCTATGGGTAGTAGTGCACTACTTTTGACCAGGACCCTATGAGGTAGTATGTGCAACTATCTTTTTGACCAGGATGCCGCATGGTAGTCAGTGCGACTACTTTTGACCAGAGCCTATGGGTATAGTGCCGAGGCCTACTTTTGACAGGACCCTATGGTAGTAGTGCACTACTTTTGACAGGACCCTATGGGAGTAGTGACTATCTTTTACCAGGACCTATGGGTAAGTAGTGCACTACTTTTGACCAGGACCCTATGGGTAGTAGTGCACTACCCTTTTGGACCAGGACCCTATGGGGTAGTATGCACTACTTTTGACCAGGAACCCTATGGGTTTTGGCATCGTTGGTAGTACATGAAGGCCACTACGTTTGACCAGGACCCTTATGGTAGTAGTGCACTACTGTTGCTGCCAGGACCCTATTGGCGTAGTAGTGAGGCACTACGTTGACCCAGGACCCTATATGGGGCTGTAGGGACAACTACTTTTGACCAGACCCTATGGGTAGGTAGTGCACTACTTTTGACCAGGACCCTATGGGTAGTAGGCACTACTTTTGACCAGGACCCTATGGGTAGTAGTCACTACTCTTTGACCAGACCTATGGTAGTAGTGCACTACTTTTGACCAGGACCCTATGGGTAGTAAGG
>NW_019943018.1:161788-169998 GCF_002910315.2 Salvelinus sp. IW2-2015 | reverse complement strand
GCACTACTTTTGACCAGGACCCTACGGGTAGTAGTGCACTACTTTTGACCAGAGCCCTATGGGCCCTGCTTTGTCTTGACAACCTGTAAGGTGGGGAGAAGTCCCATGAGTCAAGTTACACAAGAAACAAATATCATCTCTGGAAAAACTAACTTAATATCGTCCCACAAAGAATTTATCACCACAGAAATAAACATTTACAATGATTCATCTCCATGCATGGAGATTTCAAGGAGCTATCAAGAAGGGAGGATAATTTCATTACATGTAATTATGTAAAGAAAAAAATGCATTTCATGGTTTAAATAAAACATTATTTTGAGAAAAGGGAAGCAGCACGCATTGTAACGGTCTGAAAAATGTAACGTTGTTTGAAAGGTCACTGTCTGAATGTGGCGAGCTGCTGGGAGTTGTAAACCACATATCTTATCAAATGTTCATGCAGCCAGACCTGAGACCCRACGTTGCATTCACTAGCACAGGGAATATGTCTGTGGACTAAAAGGGATAGTTCATCGATTTTAACATATTCAGATATTCGTTTCAATGAGATTGGCATGAGGAATTGGTCTGAAAATGCTAATGTTGCTAATTGTTGGCAGTGGCTATATTTTTTTACAAAACCAAAATGTGAATTACATTRAATACTTAGACTCCATAGACTGCTTTCAAGGTAAGGAAACTAAATATCTGAATATGTAAAATCATTGAACTATCCCTTTTAAGTTCCATGGAAACAAGTTTTTTAATATGCATGTAAAATCTGAGACTATTTGCGTCTAGCTTTGGAAAATATTGAAGTTATTTTTTGGTAAATCCTAATAGAGAGACAGAAATGAATGTTAGATGAATTTGGATTTTGTCACCGTCGTCTTGGTGACATGGCTTCTATGAGACGTTATGGTAATTCAACTCCTGCTACAATAATATTGTGATGGGGGAAATGGTGGGCTCCCATTGTGATTGTGATGGGAGAAATGGTGGGCTCCCATTGTGATTGTGATGGGAGAAATGGTGGGCTCCCATTTTGTTGGGGAATTGTTGGAATGGGAAAGAAAATGTGGGGGGCTTCCCATTGTGTGATGGAGAAAAGTTGGGGGCTCCCCATTTTGTGAATGGAAGAAATGGTGGGCTTCCCATTGTGATGGGAAATGGTGGGCCTGATGTGAGAGAAATGGGCTCATGTGTGATGGGCTGTGCCTTCCCATTGTTGGAATGGGAGAAATGGTGGCTCCCATTGTGAATTGTGATGGGAAGAAATGGTGGGCTTTTTATTGTGATTTGTGATGGGAAGAAAGGTGGGCTCCCATGTGGATTGTGATGGAGAAATGTGGGCTCCCATTTGTGATTGGGAAGAAAATGGTGGGCTTTCCCCATTTGTGGATTGTGGAATGGGGGAAAAATGGTGGGCCTCCATTCGTGGGGTTGGTGAGGGAAGAAAATGGCTGGGCTCCCATTTGGTGATGGGAGAAATGGTGGCCTCCCCATTGAGTGTGATGGGAGAAATGGGGGGTCCCAATTTGTTTTGTGGTCATGGGAGAAAGGTGGGCTCCTTCCCATTGTGGATTTGTTGTTGGGAGGAAAGGTGGCCCCCTCTCCCATTGTTGGAATTTGGGGAATGGAAAAATTGGTGGGCCCTCCATTTTTGTTTGATGGCGAAAATGGTTGGGTCCTCCATTGGTTTGAATGGGAGAATGGTCGGGCTCCCCAAATTGTGGGTCTGTGAGGGAGAATGGGATGGCTATTGGTGAGAAATGGTGGGCCCGGGGAGATGGTGGCTCCCATTGTTATTGTGGATTGGGGAAATGTGTCATGGAAGGGAATGGTCGGTCGCTCCCCATTGGATGTGATTGGGCAGAATAATGGTGGGCCTCCTATTGTGTGGGAAAATTGCCCATTTGATTGTGAGGGAGAACATGGTTTGGGCTCCGCATTGTGGATTGGTGAATTGGGGAAAGGTGGGGCTCCCCATTGTGGATGTGAAGAGGGAAATGGTGGGCTTCCCTTGTGATGGTAAATGGTGGGTCATTGTGAAATTATGGAAATGGTGGGCTTCCCATTTGTGGTTGTTGTGATGGGAAAGAAATGGTGGTGGTCCCATTGTGTTGATGGGAGAAATGGTTGGGGCCTTCCATTGGTGATTGTGATGGGAGAAATGGTGGGCTCCAGGTTTGGTGTGGGGATTGCATCAAAATGGTACCCTATTTCCTATACAGTGCACTACTTTTGACCAGAGCCCTGTCGGACAAAGAGGAATTGGACCAAAGCGCAGCGTGGTATAGTGTTCATGACTTTTTATTTAAACTGAACACTAAACAAAAATAACAAAGTGAATAACCGAAACCGAAACAGTCCTGTCAGGTGCAAAACACTAAACAGAAAACAACTACCCACAAAAACCATGTGGGAAAACGCTACCTAAGTATGATTCTCAATCAGAGACAACGATAGACAGCTGTCCCTGATTGAGAACCATACCCGGCCAAAACAAAGAAATACAAAAACATAGAAAAAAGAACATAGAATGTCCACCCAAATCACACCCTGACCAAACCAAAATAGAGACATAAAAAGCTCTCTATGGTCAGGGCGTGACACATATAGACAGAATCATATAACAGTGAAAGGAGCAAGATCTTATCGTTACTGTGAGTTCTATACGGACGTAACCCAGACCTGAATCCTTAGCTAGGTGTATTGAATAGGCATTCTAATAGGTTCCGCGTGTGTCATGATTATAAAACATGTGTAAAGATTCATATAGAATATGTATGACTAGAATATATAAAATATAAACATGTTCACAGGATCATATCGTTGAAACCTCATGAGAATACTGCTTAGTGAGGTGAAAACATGACATCTTCACCGTTAACAGACTATCTTTTAATTTTAACTGAGACCGGCAACACTGTTAACAGACTATCTTTTAATTTTATCTGAGACCGGCAACACTGTTAACAGACTATCTTTTAATTTTAACTGAGACCGGCAACACTGTTAACAGACTATCTTTTAATTTTAACTGAGAAGGGCAACAGCCTTATATTTTCATTAAAATATGTCCCAACTTACTTTTCAGTAAAATTTACTACACATTAATACAAATGTAAAACCTCATCCGATCCATGGGAAACATTATCACGCAGATAACAGTGTTACATGTTAGTTAGGGRTSKATRTSAYATMSAYCCCTATCTCCTATTTAGTGCACTACTTTTGACCAGAGACAATAGGGAATAGGGTGCCGTTTGGAACTCACTAGAGTCCGCCTCGAGAGGAATAAATAAGGAGATGGCACATACATTGTGTTCACCATCTTAGGGCTTCATAATGCAGTGGAACCCAAGCAGAGAAATTGATTTGATCTAACTGTGGGTATGAATGTTAATATTCACAGAACATGTCATCTTCACGCTGTGATTAGTCTGAGTATAGACATCAGTAGGWCTGCAMCCCAAATGGCCCCATATTCCCTATTTAGTGCACTTCTTTGACCAGGGCCCATAGGGAATAGGGTGCCATTTGGGACGGGCGCTACGTAAACCCTCCAACCACACACCTACACTATTCTCTCTTCTCTCTTGTCCTTTAACTAAACAGAGGTGATTGAAATTATCAGATAGGGGTGTGTTATTTTCTATTCATAATGAAGGAAGAAGGTAGGAAAAAGGAAAAGTTAAAGCTTCCTTCAGAACGATTAATAATAACCATTTATTATCGGGGACAGAATAAAGAAACAAATCTATAGTTAAGTCATCGTGGGTCCATCTATGGTTAAGTCATTGTGGGTCCATCTATGGTTAAGTCAGTGTGAGTCCATCTATAGTTAAGTCATTGTGGGTCCATCTATGGTTAAGTCATCGTGTGAGTCATCTATGGTTTAAGTCATTGTGGGTCCATCTAGGTTATAGTCAGTGTGAGTCCATCTATGGTAAGTCATTGTGGGTCCATCCATGGTTCTAATCATTGTGGGTCCATCTATGGTATAAGTCAGTGTGAGTCCATCTATGGTTAAGTCATTGTGGGTTCCCATCTGGTTAAGTCATTGGGTGGGTCCATCTATGGTTAAGTCAGTGTGAGTCCATCTATGGTTAAGTCATGTGAGTCATCTATGGTTAAGCATTGTGGGTCCATCCATGGTTAGTCATTGTGGGTCCATCTATGGTTAAGTCAGTGTGAGTCCATCTATGGTTAAGTCATTGTGGGTCCATCTATGGTTAAGTATTGTGGGTCCATATTTTAAGTCAGTGTGAGTCCATCTATGGTTAAGTCAGTGTGATCCATCTACTGGTTAAGTCATCGTGGGTCCTGGTTGGTGTGTATTAGCACACACAGCACACACTATTCCTGCGGTAAAGGCTTGAACTTCAGTCTGAGGCCCAAATGGCAACCATTCTCTATAGTGCTCTACTTTTGGGCCAGAGAGGAGCCACCTTCACTTACCTTATGGCCCTGGTCACAAGAAGTGCACTACAGAGAAATTGGAGTGCTATTTCGAGACGCATCAAAGTAAAAGCAAATTAACATGTAGAGTGGGTTTGTCCAAACATAATTGAGATGTAGAATAGGATGAGAGTGGTTAGGAGCGTATATCCACGGGTAGAATAGATCTACGTAGTCGCCTATGTTGTCCTCCCATGCAACACACTGTGCAATGCAGTATTTCTTTCCCTCCCTTGAAACAAGACAAAGACTGCACCAGTTTGATGGACAAAAAGTCATCCCTGCAGGATATAGCTCAGGCACACTGCCCCTGCTGTTCGGTAAACAGAACATGCAGGCACCCAGAGCACTGCTGCCCTCCACTCACAGAGCCAAGGCACCAACTTATTCATGAAATACTGCTGTTCATACATGCATGATTTCAATATGTCACTTAAGACCATGAAATCTAGAGCAGCTTTAACATGAAATGTGTCACACTGTTAGTTCCATCAAGACAAAATATGAATTGGCTATAGGTAATAGCGAGGTGTGGAAAATTGATGGTTTAACTGTTATTTTCAACTTTTATCCAACCTTCAGCGTAAGTCCACCCTGTCCTGTGAGATATTTTGTCAGTGAAGAGGTCCAACACCACCCTGTCCTGTGAGATATTTGTCAGTGAGGTCCGACCCCACCTTGTGAGATATTTTGTCAGTGAGAGGTCCAACGCCACCTCTGTCCTGTGAGATATTTGTCAGTGAGGTCTGACCCACCCTGTGTAGATATTTTGTCAGTGTGAGGTCCGACCCCACCCTGTGAGATATTTGTCAGTGTGGAGGTCCGACCCCACCCGTGAGATATTTTGTCAGTGAGAGGTCCGACCCCACCTGTGAGATATTTTGTCAGTGAGGTCCGACCCCACCCTGTAGATATTTGTCAGTGAGGTCGACCCCCCCTGTAGATTTTGTCAGTGAGAGGTGGTCCACAAGAGAATTGACTCCAGCAAAGGGAGAGGAAAAGGAGAAACAAGCGAATGAATCCTTCCAGACGACAAATATATGATTTTCTGTCAGTGTTTCATTGTTGTTTGTACAGGTTCCATGTAAATGAGCCCTGGAGCTCGCCTGAAATGGGAGTTAGGACTACTGAAACTGAAATTCAGAAACCTGAAAAAAAACTGAAATAACTGCAGCCACACACAGTCACGCAGTGTGGGTTTGGGAAACCAACTTTGGAGACCAGTGATAGGACAAACAGAGGGAGGAGGACCTGGGGAGGACCAGTGATAGGACAAGACGAGAGGGAGAGGAACCTGGGGAGGACAGTGATAGGACAAGACGAGAGGGAGGAGGAACCTGGGGAGGATCAAAGACGAGAGGGAGGAGACCTGGAGGACAAGAACGAGAGGAGGAAGGAACCTGGGGAGGACCGTGATAGGACAAGACGGAGGAGAGGAACCTGGGGAGGACCAGTGATAGGACAAGATGGAGGGAGGAGGAACCTGGGGAGGACCAGTGATAGGACAAGACGAGAGGGAGGAGGACCTGGGGAGGACCAGTGATAGGACAGACGATGAGGAGGAGGAACCTGGGGAGGACCAGTGATAGGACAAGAGACGAGGGAGGAGGAACCTGGGGAGGACCAGTGATAAGGACAAGAGAAGGGAGGAGGACCTGGGAGAGACCAGTGATAGGACAGAAAAGAGGGAGGAGGAACCTGGGGAGGACCAGTGATAGGACAGACGAGAGGGAGGAGGAACCTGGGGAGGACCAGTGATAGGACAAGACAGAGAGGGAGGAGGAACCTGGGGAGGACCAGTGATAGGACAAGACAAGAGGGAGGAGGAACCTGGGGAGGACCAGTGATAGGACAAGACAAGAGGGAGGAGGAACCTGGGGAGGACCAGTGATAGGACAAGATGAGAGGAGGAGGAACCTGGGGAGGACCAGTGATAGGACAAGAATGAGAGGAGGAGGAACTGGGGAGGACCAGTGATAGGACAGATGAGAGGGGAGGAGAACTTGGGAGAGGACCAGTTGTAGGACAAGACGAGAGGGAAGAGGAACCTGGGGAGGACCAGTGATAGGACAAGACGAAGAAAGGGAGGAGGAACTGGGGAGGACCAGTGATGGACAAGACGAGAGGGAGGAGGACCTGGGGAGGACCAGTGAATAGGACACAGATGAGAGGGAGGAGGAACCTGGGGAGGACAGTGATAGGACAAGACGAGAGAGAGAGGAGGGAACCTGGAGGACCAGTGGATAGAACACGACGAAGGAGGAGAAGAACCTGGGAGGACCAGTGATAGGACAGAACGAGGGGAGGAGGAACCTGGGGAGGACCAGTGATAGGACAAGACAAGAGGGAGGAGGAACCTGGGGAGGACCAGTGATAGGACAAGACAAGAGGGGGAGGAACCTGGGAGGACAGTGATAGGACAAGATGAGAGGGAGGAGGAACCTGGGGAGGACCAGTGATAGGACAGACAAGAGGAGGAGGAACCTGGGGAGGACCAGTGGATAGGACAAGATGAGAGGGAGGAGGAACTGGGGAGGACCAGTGATAGGACAAAAGACAAAAGGAGGAGGAACCTGGGGAGGACCAGTGATAGGAAACTAGAGGGAGGAGGACTGGGAGACCAGTGATGGACAAGACAAGGGAGGAGGAACCTGGGGAGCAGTGATAGGACAAGACAAGAGGGAGGAGGAACCTGGGAGAGGACCAGATAGGACAAGACGAGGAGGAGGAACTCTGGGGAGGACCAGTGATAGGACAAGACAAGAGGGAGGAGGAACCTGGGAGGACAGTGGATAGACAGATGAGAGGGAGAGGAACCTGGGGGAGACCATGATAGGACAAGACAAGAGGGAGGAGGAACCTGGGAGGCCAGTGATAGGACAAGATAGAGGGAGGAGGACCTGGGGAGGACCAGTGATAGAACAAGACAAGAGGGAGGAGGAACTGGGGAGGACCAGTGATAGGACAAGATGAGAGGGAGGGAACCTGGGAGGCCAGTGATAGACAAAAGAAGAGGGAGAGGAACCTGGGGAGAGACCAGTGATAGACAAGACGAAGAGGGAGGAGGAACCTGGGGAGACCAGTGATAGGACAAGACAAAGAGGGAGGAGGAACCTGGGGAGGACCAGTGATAGGGAAAGACGAAGAGAGGAGGAGGAACTGGGGAGGACCAGTGATAGGACAAGACGAGAGAGGAGGAGGAACTGGGGAGGACAGTGATAGGACAAGCGAGAAGGGAGGAAGAAACCATGAGAGGGAGGACCAGTGATAGGACAAGACGAAGAGGGAGGAGGAACCTGGGGAGGACCATGAATAGACAAGACAAGAGGGAGGAGGAACCTGGGGAGACAGAGAGGAGGGAGGGAGGAACCTGGGGAGGACCAGTGATAGACAAGACGAGAGGAGGAGGAACTGGGGAGGACCGTGATTAGGACAAGGACGAGAGGGAGGAGGAACTGGGGAGACCAGTGATAGGACAAGACAAGAGGGGGAGGAACCTGGGGAGACAGTGATAGAGACAAGACGAGAGGGAGGAGGAACCTGGGGAGACCAGGATAGGACAAGACAAGAGGAGAGGAGGAACCTGGGGAGGACAAAGACGAGAGGGAGAGGAACCTGGGGAGGACCAGTGATAGGACAAGACGAGAGGGAGGAGGAACTGGGAGAGGACCGTGATAGGACAAAGACGAGAGGGAGGCAGGAAACTGGGAGGACCAGTGATAGGACAAGACAAGAGGGAAGGGGAACCTGGGGAGGACAAGACG
>NW_019943018.1:158643-160448 GCF_002910315.2 Salvelinus sp. IW2-2015 | reverse complement strand
GTCCATCTATGGTTAAGTCAGTGTGAGTCCATCTATGGTTAAGTCATCGTGGGTCCTGGTTGGTGTGTATTAGACACACAGCACACTAATCCTGCGGTAAAGGCTTGAACTTCAGTCTGAGGCCAAATGGCAACCCATTCTCTATAGMGCWCTACTTTTGGCCAGAGAGGAGKCACCTTCACTTACCTTATGGGCCCTGGTCACAAGAAGTGCACTACAGAGAAATTGGAGTGCTATTTCGGACGCATCAAAGTAAAAGCTAATTACACATGTAGAGTGGGTTTGTCCAAACATAATTGAGATGTAGAATAGGAATGAGAGTGGTTAGGAGCGTATATCCACGGGTAGATAGATCTACGTAGTCGCCTATGTTGTCCTCCCCATGCAAACACACTGTGCAATGCAGTATTTCTTTCCCCCTCCCTTGAAACAAGACAAAGACTGCACCAGTTTGATGGACAAAAAGTCATCCCTGCAGGATATAGCTCAGGCCACACTGCCCCCTGCTGTTCGGTAACAGAACATGCAGGCAATCCAGAGCCACTGCTGCCCTCCACTCACAGAGCCAAGGCACCAACTTATTCATGAAATACTGCTGCTTCATACATGCATGATTTCAATATGTCACTTAAGACCCATGAAATCTAGAGCAGCTTTAACATGAAATGTGTCACACTGTTAGTTCCATCAAGACAAAATATGAATTGGCTATAGGTAATAGCGAGGTGTGGAAAATTGATGGTTTAACTGTTATTTTCAACTTTTATCCAACCTTCAGCGTAAGACCCCACCCTGTCCTGTGAGATATTTGTCAGTGAGAGGTCCAACACCACCCTGTCCTGTGAGATATTTGTCAGTGAGGTCCGACCCCACCCTGTGAGATATTTGTCAGTGAGAGGTCCAACTGACTACTTGTTTTGGAGCCGCTAAAAGCTGAAAGCTTCCACTCCAGGCCCTTTCCCTTGTTAAGCCAAGGGCAAATCACCAAACCCCCGCATGTACTTTTCATACAATGCTTCTGGCGGCAGCTATTTTGATGGCTCAAATGTGCCCTACAAGACATTACTGCCCTCAAAGACAGGTCTGCCCCTTTATTGCACTCAAACTTGATACAGAGGCCTTTCAACACATAAACAGAAACGTCTCGGCTCTCGGAGAAATGTCAGCTAGTCTTTCATAACACAGAGGTTTTGGTGTGTGTGGTATGTTTTTCTACCCTTGACCTTAAACCTTTAGATGTGTTGTTGGACTCAACTGTATGTGGAATTACATTTTACTTACTGTCACGATCGTCGGTAATGAGGCAGAGTGGGGGACCAAGGCGCAGCGTGATAGAACGACAACTTCTGTTTTATTTATGAAGACGAACAAACGAACAAAAACAACAAACAGACGCCAGACCGTGAAGCTATTCAATAAATAGTGCTGACACTAAACACTACACATAGACAATTACCCACAATACGCCTAATGCCGTATGGCGTCCCAAATCAGAGACAATGAATGACAGCTGTCTCTGATTAAGAACCATTCAGGCAAACCATAGACATACCTAGAACAACTCACTCAACAAACGACCACTACACTCTACCCCAAACCCCTTATACCCTATACAACCACCCAAGACGAGACAAATACCACAAATACGCCTGTCGACATCCCTGACCTAACCAAATATTACAGAAAATAATGATAACTAAGGCCAGGGCGTGACACTTACTGTGTGATGAATTGAAAGTTGTGTTAAGCCAGGTTAAATATCGATTATATTTACATAACATACAGAAAAAATACATACATATTTA
>NW_019943018.1:150800-156585 GCF_002910315.2 Salvelinus sp. IW2-2015 | reverse complement strand
GCCAGCCACTTCTGTCCTGTGAGATATTTGTCAGTGAGGTCGACCCCACCCTGTGAGATATTGTCTCAGTGTGAGGTCCGACCCCACCCTGTGAGATATTTGTCAGTGTGAGGTCCGACCCCACCTGTGAGATATTTGGTCAGTGAGAGGTCCGACCCCACCCTGTGAGATATTTGTCAGTGAGGTCCGACCCCACCCTGTGAGATATTTGTCAGTGAGGTCCGACCCCACCCTGTGAGATATTTGTCAGTGAGAGGTTGGTCCACAAGAGAATTGACTCAGCAAAGGGAGAGGAAAAAGAAAAAACAGCGAATGAATCATTCCAGACGACAAATATAGATTTTCTGTCAGTGTTTCATTGTTGTTGTACAGGTTCCATGTAAATGAGCCCCTGGAAGCTCGCCACTAAATGGGAGTTTAGGACTATGAAACTGAAATTCAGAAAACCTGAAAAAAAAACTGAAATAACTGCACACAAACAGTCACGCAGTGTGGGTTTGGGAAACAACAACTTTGGAGACCAGTGATAGGACAAGACAGAGGGAGGAGGACCTGGGGAGGACCAGTGATAGGGACAGAGACGAGAGGGAGGAGGAACCTGGGGAGGACCAGTGATAGACAAGACGAGAGGGAGGAGGAACTGGGGAGACAAGAGAGAGGAGGAGGAACCTGGGGAGGACAAGACGAGGAGGGAGGAGGAACTGGGGGGACCAGTGATAGGACAAGACGAGAGGGAGGAAGGAACCTGGGGAGGACCAGTGATGGAACAAGACGAGAGGGAGGAGGAACCTGGGGAGGACCAGTGATAGGACAAGACGAGAGGAGGAGGAACCTGGGGAGGACCAGTGATAGGACAAGAACGAGAGGGAGGAGGAACCTGGGGAGGACCAAGTGATAGGACAAGATGACAAGGGAGGAGGAACCTGGGGAGGACAGTGATAGGACAAGATGAGAGGGAGGAGGAACTGGGGAGGACCAGTGATAGGACACAGAAAAGAGGGAGAGGAAACCTGGGGAGGACCAGTGATAGGACAAGAAGAGAGGGAGGAGGAACTGGGGAGGACCAGTGATAGGACAAGACAAGAGGAGGAGGAACCTGGGGAGGACCAGTGATAGGACAAGACAAGGGAGGAGGAACCTGGGGAGGACCAGTGATAGGACAAGTACAAGAGGGAGGAGGAACCTGGGGAGGACCAGTGATAGGACAAGACTGAGAGGGAGGAGGAACCTGGGGAGGACCAGTGATAGGACAAGATGAGCAGGGAGGAGGAACCTGGGGAGGACCAGTGATAGGCAAATGAGAGGGAGGAGGAACTTGGGGAGGACAGTGATAGGACAAGACGAGAGGGAGAGGAACCTGGGGAGACCAGTGATAGGACAAGACGAGAGGAGGAGGAACCTGGGGAGGACCAGTGATAGGGACAAGACGAGAGGGAGGAAGGAAACTGGGAGAGGAGACCAGTGATAGGACAAGAGAGAGAGGAGGAGGAACCTGGGGAGGACCAGTGATAGGACAAGACGAGAGGGAGGAGGAACTGGGGAGGACCAGTGATAGGACAAGACGAGAGGGAGAGGAACCTGGGGAGGACCAGTGATAAGGACAAGACGAGAGGGAGGAGGAACCTGGGGAGGACCAGTGATAGGACAAGACAAGAGGAGGAGGGAACCTGGGGAGGACCAGTGATAGGACAAGACAAGAGGGAGGAGGAACTGGGGAGGACCAGTGATAGGACAAGATGAGAGGGAGGAGGAACCTGGGAGGACCAGTGATAGGACAAGACAAGAGGGAGGAGGAACTGGGGAGGACCAGTGATAGGACAAGATGAGAGGGAGAGGACCTGGGGAGGACCAGTGATAGGACAAGACAAGAGGGAGGAGGAACCTGGGGAGGACCAGTGATAGGACAAAGAGAGAGGGAGGAGGAACTGGGAGGACAGTGATAGGAACAAGACGGAGGGAGGAGGAACTGGGAGGACCAGTGATAGGACAAGACAAGAGGGAGGAGGAACCTGGGGAGGACCAGTGATAGGACAAGACGAGGGAGAGGGCCCTGGGGAGGACCAGTGAAGGACAGACAGAGGGGAGGGGAACCTGGGAGGACCAAGTGTAGGACAAGATGAGAGGAGGAGGACCTGGGGAGGACAGTGATAGGACAAGACAAGAGGGAGGAGGAACCTGGGGAGGACCAGTGATAGGACAAGATGAGAGGGAGGAGGAACCTGGGGAGGACAGTGATAGAACAAGACAAGAGGGGGAGGAACCTGGGAGAGGACCAGTGATAGGACAAGAAGAGAGGAGGAGGACCTGGGGAGGACACAGTGATAGGACAAGACAAGAGGGAGGAGGAACCTGGGGAGGACCAGTGATAGGACAAGACGAAGAGGGAGGAGGAACCTGGGGGGACAAGTGATAGGACAAGACAGAGAGGGAGGAGGAACCTGGGGAGGACCAGTGCATAGACAAGACGAGAGGGAGGAGGAACCTGGGGAGGACCAGTGATAGGACAAGACGAGAGGGAGGAGGACTGGGGAGGACCAGTGATAGGACAAGACGAGAGGAGAGGAGGAACCTGGGGAGGGACAGTGATAGGACAAGACGAGAGGAGGAGGAACGCATGGGAGAGGACCAGTGATAGGACAAGACAAGAGGGAGGAGGAACCTGGGGAGTGACAAGACGAGAGGGAGGAGGAACCTGGGGAGGACCAGTGATAGGAACAAGACGAGAGGAGGAGGAACCTGGGGAGGACCAGTGATAGGACAAGACGAGAGGGAGGAGGAACTGGGAGGACCAGTGATAGGACAAGACAGAGGGGGGAGGAACTGGGGAGGACCAGTGATAGGACAAGACGAGAGAGGAGGAGGAACCTGGGGAGGACCAGTGATAGGACAAAGACAAGAGGGAGGAGGAACCTGGGGAGGACAAGACGAGAGGGAGGAGGACCTGGGGAGGACCAGTGATAGGACAAGACGAGAGGGAGGAGGAACTGGGGAGGACCAGTGATAGGACAAAGACGAGAGGGAGGCAGAGGAACTGGGGGACCAGTGATAGGACAAGACAAGAGGGAGGGGAACCTTGGGGAGACAAGACGACATATTCCATACATTATTTAGGTTTAGTTTGATTTGGGGAATGTGTATTTTAAAGCAAAATGACAACAGCTTCTATGAAACGAATCACAATGACCAATCTTTAGCTGTAAAGTACACACATAGCATCTGTAATCAGTCCTGTTATAGAGAACACATAGCATCTTTAATCAGTCCTGTTATAGAGAACACACAGCATCTTTAGTCAGTCCTGTTATAGAGAACACACAGCATCTTTAATCAGTCCTGTTATAGAGAACACACAGCATCTGTAATCAGTCCTGTTATAGAGAACATATAGCATCTTTAGTCAGTCCTGTTATAGAGAACACATAGCATCTTTAGTCAGTATTGTTATAGGGATAAAATTAGAATAGCTACTTCAAACAAAGTATCCCCCTTAGCCTTACCGTGGCGTTAAAGCAAGACGAGAGAGAAAGTGTTGTTCCCTCCATCGAATGTCGCACTACAACATTTCTTTGGGTTTGCACTACTTTGACTAGAGCCCAATGGTCAAAAGTAGTGCACTATGTAGGGGAATAGGGTGCCATTTGGGACTCACWCATAGGCACTCTCCTTGGATGCAGAGAACAAATATTTACAATCAGASACAGAAGTGAATAACACTCAACAAATATCAAACAAATGACAAAATAGAGTGCCAATTTTKTTTTTTCACACAGACCCATTTTTGMCMTTCTCTCCAAAACACTCACTTTGTAGTCTTTACAGCCACTTCTGCTGAACACATTCCGATTCAAAACTATAGTTCTAGATCGCCATCATGTGGCAGTGGAGAAAATACTTTTTTGATGCTTGATTTAGTCTGATAAAACAGTTATCTGTTCTGTGAACTTGTTCTTCACAGGTGTTAATGAAATACCAACTCGGTGGCCGTGCGATTAGAGTGTTCGCCCGAAAGATTGGAAGGTTGGGAGTTTGATCCACGGCCGAGTCATAACCAAAGACTGGAAAAATGTGACCTGGTCCGTCTCTGCTTGGCACTCATCGTTAAGGACATACTGTAAATTGGGGGTAAGACACTGCGATAGACTATCATCCTGTCCAGAAGGTGTACTGTACATCAAGCTGCCTCACGCTACAGAAACATGAGATAGACTATCATCCTGTCCAGAAGGTGTACTGTACATCGAGCTGCCTCACGCTACAGAATCATGAGATAGACTATCATCCTGTCCAGAAGGTGTACTCGTACATCAAGCTGCCTCACGCTACAGAAACATGAGATAGACTATCATCCTGTCCAGAAGGTGTACTCGTACATCAAGCTGCCTCACGCTACAGAAACATGAGATAGGCTCCTATGAGCTGTTCCGGCTTGCAAAAAAGAGAGAGATTATTTACGTGGAGGAGAAGGGGATTTAGTTAAGTGGGAGGAGGATGAGGATTATTTACAGTGGGCAGGAGAAGGGGATTGGTAGTTAAGTGGAGTGGCAGGAGAAGGAGATTGAGTTACAGTGGCAGGAGAAGGAGATTTAGTTACAGTGGCAGGAGAAGGGATTTATTTTACAGTGGGCAGGAGAAGGGGATTGGGTAGTTACTAGTGGCAGGAGAAGGAGGATTGAGCTTACAGTGGGCAGGAGAGGGGAGAATTTGTTAAGTGGCAGGAGAAGGAGGATTGTTACAGTGGCAGGAGAAGGGGATTTGTTTCATAGTGGCAGGAGAAGGAGATTGAGTTACAGTGGCAGGAGAAGGAGATTGATTTACAGTGGCAGGAGAAGGAGATTTAATTTACAGTGGCGGAGAAAGGAGATTTATTTACAGTGGAGGTGATATGACAGTGGCAGGAGAAGGAGATTAATACGTGCAAGAAGAGAGATTATTTACAGTGGCAGGAGAGAGAATTTAGTTACAGTGGCAGGAGAAAGGAGGATTAATTTACAGTGGCAGGAGAAGGAGATTGATTTACAGTGGCAGGAGAATGAGATTTAGTTTACAGTGGCAGGAGAAGGGATTTTTAGCAGTGGCAGGAGAAGAGATTTAGTTACAGTGGAGCAGAAGAGATTTATTACAGTGGAAGGAAAGGAGATTAATTTACAGTGGCAGGGAAGGAGGCATGATTGGGTATGTTTTTCAATAATTATATTTCTTAATAATGTAATAATGTAATGTATAAGTTAGTGTAACAGTTTAGCTTCGTTCCTCTTCTCGCCCCTTCCTGGCCTCGAACCAGGGACCCTCTGCACACATCAACAACAGACACCCGAAGCATCGTTACCATCGCTCCAATAAAAGCCACCACAACAACTACTTCAGGTCTCAGAGCGAGTTACGTCACCAATTAAAACGCTATTAGCGCGCACCACCGCTAACTAGCTGCCATTTCACATTGGTTACATGTAGTGCTTACAGGCACAGGAAAGGCAAACTATTACATGTATAAGTAGTGTCCTGTGTGTCTTTCTAAGTTAAAGATGGTTACCAACAAGAACTCCTAAGGCATGAAAGGCAAAAACAATCTCGTTAGTCATATGTTCAGTTATCCTTCAGAGTTATCCTTCAGAGTTATCCTTCAGAGTTGTCCTTCAGAGTTGTCCTTCAGAGTTGTCCTTCAGAGTTGTCCTTCAGAGTTATCCTTCAGAGTTATCCTTCAGAGTTGTCCTTCAGCGTTTTTGTCCTTCGGAGTTATCGCTTCGGAGTTATCCTTCGGAGAGTTATCCTTCGGAGTTATCCTTCG
>NW_019943018.1:144338-150433 GCF_002910315.2 Salvelinus sp. IW2-2015 | reverse complement strand
GAGTTATCCTTCAGAGTTATCCTTCAGAGTTATCCTTCGGAGTTACAGCCATATAAAGCATGTTTAGTTCATGTTTCTACCAGTGGAGGCTGCTGAGGGGAGGACYGCTCATAATAATGGCTGGAATGGAGTCAATGGAATAGTATCAAACACATCAAAGACATGATTTCCATGTTTTATTGTATTTATTTAACCTTTATTTAACTAGGCAAGTCAGTTAAGAACAAATTATTATTTACAATAAAATACCAATCCATTGACTCCATTCCAGCCATAAATATGAGCCATCCTACCCTCAGCTGGTATATACATAATAAACCTGAGTGTCTCAGCCATAACCATAAACTGGCAGTATTAGACAGATGAATAAATGGCAGAGTATTAGATGGCCACGTTTGGCTGCAGTACCCCATATATCCAGAGGGTGGCGGTATATCCCTTCACTTCTCTCTCTCCTCCCCTTTGTCTCAACTATTTGACCTACTTTCAATGTCTGGAACATTGTGTCCTGAACTATTGCACGCTCAAACAAACACACAGGCACACACTCGCGTGCACTCAGACAGTCGAGAAACGGTTTGAGGCCAACTATTAAAGTGCGTTTTGTAGTACTTTTTTTTTTTCTTCAGATTTCTTCGTGATCAGATTAGGCTACGTGTTAAAAGTAATGTTTATTTATTTTTTTTTCAAAAACAAAAACCCTGCAGCTCAGTTTATTAATTCAGACATACATTATGTTAATAGGAGGCAAGAAGCACCAGGTTATATCTGGAACACTGCTGTTCCTTTCATCCCAARGTACAATATCTAACACTATTACTGTTTATTCTGAATGCTTTAAACACTGACAGTGATTCTTGAAGCACTATGTCTGAAACCATTATCACTTGTTAGCCAATGCATTTACCAAGTGTTGCCAAACTGAATGCACGTTCACTGGCTTTACAACTCAGTTTGTCATTTTATAACACAACTTTTTTTTTGCAAACTGTAACACAACTCACTGCTTTATTCAACTCAGTTTGCTCAATTTAATAGACACACTCCTTGCAAACTGTAAACATTGATCTCTAACATTGCTACACTATTCTTCCGGCCAATTGGGCCTTTCACGTTGACACGTGGAAACACTTTTAATGATATGAGTTGACTTACAAATCAGAGCTTGAACAGCTATAAATGGCCACAGGTAAACATTTGGTTGAAGACAACAATGGAGGCAATATTGGACAGAGAGGTAAGAGGAGTGAGAACTAGAGGAAGGACGGGGAAGGAGGAAGAGGGAGGACGGAGGAAGGTGAGAAGTAAAACAGGAGGAGGAGGAAGGTGAAGAAGTGAAGAGGAGGAGGAGGTAGGAAGATGAGGAGGTGGCGGAGGATGAGGAGGAGGAGGATGGTAAAGGAAGTGAGCAGGAGATGAGGAGGTAGGAGAGTGACGGAGGAGGGGAGGAGGAGGAGGAGAGGAGGAGAGGAGGTGAAGAAGGGAGGGGAGAAGGAGAGGAAGCGGAGGTCAAGGAACAATAACTGATGAAATCAGAGTGACTGTTGGTTCACCATGTTGTCAACATGGGATGGCATGAAGGAGGACTGGGAAACGGGTTTCAAATAATCTGAGCCGCTATACGTGTTAGCAGGTATCATCCGGATATTTAGAAATGAGAATGAGTAAGTAACTGGTAATGCTGTCCGTGCTTACTGGTACAGTAATATGTACTGTACGTTCATGAATGAGAAGGATCTATCACTAAAACCATTCAAATGTTTTTACACAACTGCGAAAACGAGTATCTGCTGGAAGAGGTTCACTGTTCACCTCAAGAGCAGGAGAACAACATTGTAAATATGGTCATTTGAAATAACTGGATCAGAACTCAGAGAACATGCAGGACACATAATGGCAAGATAAACCATATTCCAAAATGTCACTCTGGTCACTCTGCACTGTCTCGTCCTACTGAAACAGAGGTGAGTCGAATCTGCACTGTCTTCGTCTACTGAAACGCAATAAGAATTACGGATTGGAAGCAGCTGTACTGAGTCATTTCGAAAGAAACTCAGACCTTGTAAAACAACTGGAGATATGAACTATGGTGCAGGTAAGCTGTACTGTCCTATCATTGGTAGTGGATCTGGAAGTGTATGGTGCTACATCAAATAATTGATGATCCCTGTCTTTTGCTACTCCGTGTTTTTACTTGTTTTGTCTCTTCAGAGCGTCATGGAGAGCTAGAAGCGAGATTGCTGGCATCAATGAGCTACATATATGTGGACGAGGTCAGGTTTCAACCTTGCAAAAAACAAGGGGCCTCAGGCCTTACTCCTCGAACCCGTGCATCAACCAACGTCTCGGGACAACGTGGTGGCAACCATAACAATGCGTCGCGGCTATTAGTCAAACACGCCATCCTTCACATCATGCAATCCTAGGGCCCATACAACATGAACACATTATCAGCATTTCTGGACACCCTCCACAACAGACTGAATCCCTATGACCAGGGGCCAGAGCAGCCCAGGTCGTTATCATCTGGGAGCAATGTTAGTTCCACCGGGCTGCTGTGGTCGCCAATTGGTTCAGCAGGCAACACCCACTTGTCCATCGGCACTCAAAATCTCCCCCATACTCCCGTTCTTGATCCTATTGAGTAATTATTTCTCTGTCATGGCGTTGGAAAGGTGTATGATCGCATGCCCACCAAGCATACCCTTTCTAACAGGCACTGGAGGCAGGCTTGTGGAGACAACTGGATTCAGGGGTCATTGCCAGGCTGGATACGGCCCTCCAGGCGATACTTCAGCGCTGCCCTTCGTTCAAGACAACATCGCATGTGATGTGGACTGAGTCTTTTTTTTCCAGACGCAACAAAGAAGGAGAGATGAAGTCACACATTTCTTTCTTTTTTTTTTTTCTTTTTTTTTGCGCATATGTTTTTTTTTGTTTTCTTCTTCTGAGGCCTTATTGTTGTTTTGAGGAGTGTTTTAGAAACAATGTGAGAAATGTTTTTTCCCCTTTATTTGGGTATTGGCTAGTGTGTCATGTTGGGCTAACCACCATCCATTACTTTACAGCGTTTGGATATCTGTGTGTAAGTGTGTTTATATATGTTGACAGAATTTATTTGTATGATAGGTGTCATGTTGGAAACCACATTCCATACTTTACACGTTTGTGATCTCTGTGTGTAAGTGTGGTTTACTAATATGTAAATGAAGAACTTTATTTGTATGCATAGTGTGTCATGTTCGGAATACAATCCACTACTTTACACGTTTGGATCACTGTGGTGTAAGGTGTGTTTTCTATATGTATGACAGAAACTTTATTTGTATTGATAGTGTGTCATGTTGGGAATACAATCCACACTTTTTACACGTTTGGATATCGTGTGTAAGTGTGTTTACTATATGTATGACAGAACTTTATTTGCAAACAGCTATGCCCTGCACAGAAACAAAGAAAGCCAGCACGTGCCTTATCATTTATACACTGTGGGTAGTTTGGTGCTTTGTGTGATTATTCAGATGACTGGTTTGTGTGTACTGTATTGACGCACGAGTTTAAAGTAGTTTTTCATCAAATGTTTGCTTTTGCAAGAGATGTCTAATGTTTTGCTGGTTTGGGGTGTAAGGTTGGCTGTAAGGGTTTTGGTGTAAGGTCTTGGTGTTAGTGTGTAGAGTTTTTGCTGGTTTGGTGTAAGGTTTTGGTGTAAGGTTTTGGTTGTAAGGTTTGGTGTAAGGTTTTGGTGTAGTGTGTATTTTTGCTGGTTTGGTGTAAGGTTTGGTGGTTAGTGGTAAATGTTTTTGCTGGTTTGGTGGTAAGGGTTTTTTGGTGGTTAGTGTGGGTAATGTTTTGCTGGTTTTGGTGTACAGGTTTGGTGTAAGGTTGGTGTAGGTTGGTGGTTAGTGTGTAATCGTTTTGCTGGTTTTGGTGTAAGGTTTGGTGGTTAGTGTGTAAATGTTTTGCTGGTTTGGTGCTAAGGTTTTGGGGTGTAGGTTTGGTGTAAAGGTTTGGTGGTTAGTGTCCTTAATGTTTGCCTGTTTGGTGTAAGGTTTGGTGGTTAGTGTGTTAATGTTTTGCTGAGTTTGTGTAAGGTTTTTGTGTAAAGTTTTGGTGTAGGTTTTGTGTGTTAGTGTGTAATGTTGTTGCTGGTTTGGTGTAAGGTTTGGTGGTTAGTTGTGTTAGAGTTTTGCATAACAGCCGCTATATTTCAAAGATAGTGCCTAAGCAATCCAAAAATATAACTTTTATATCCCAATGTACTGTAGCTAACATTATTAATATGCGGTTCTAGATCATCCCCATGTACTGTAGCTAACATTATTAATATGCGGTTATATCAATCACAATGTCTGTAGCTAACATTTTATTAATATGCGGTTCTATCACCCACATGTAACTGTAAGCTAACATTTACATTTACATTTTCGTTAGTCATTTAGCAGACGCTACTTACCAGAGCGACTTACAAATTGGGTGGCATTCACCTTATGATATTCCTAGTGGAACACACCACTTTACAATAGTGTCTCAGTCTTTTAAGGGGGGGGGGGGGGGGTTAGAAAGGATTACTTTATCTATCCTAGTATTCGCTTAAAGAGCGTGGGGTTTCAGGTGTTCTCCGGAAGGTGGTGATTGGACTGCCGCTGACCCTGTGCGTCGTGAGGGAGCTTTGTTTCCACCATTGGGTTGTGCCAGCCGCAGCGCACACAGTTTTGACTGGGCTGAGCGGCGAACTGTACCTTCGTCAGAGGTTAGGGAGGCGAGCGGCAGAGGTGGATGAACGCAGTGCCTTGTTTGGGGTGTAGGGCCTGATCCAGAGCCTGAACGGTACGGAGGTGCGTCCCCCTCACAGCTTCCGTAAGGCAAGCACATGTCTTTAGCGGATGCGAGCTTCACTGGAAGCCAGTGGAGGAGAGCGGAGAGGAGCGGGGTGAGTGACGAGACTTTGGGAAGGTTGAACACAGAAGACGGAGCTTGGGCGTTCTGTTGTGAGTTGGTAGGGGTTTAATGGCACAGGCAGGGAGCCCAGCCAACAGCGAGTTGAGCTAATCAGACGGGAGATGACAAGTGCCTGGATTAGGACCTGCGCGCTTCCTTTGTGAATACACTTGGGGTGTAATAGCGAGACATAGGAGAGGGCCTAGAACAGAGCCTGGGGGACACCAAGTGGGTGAGTAGCACGGTGGTGCGGAGCACAGAATTCTCGCAACGGCACCTGGTAGGATGCGACCTGTCAGGTAGGAACGCATCCAAGCGTGGGCCGGCCGGAGCATGCCCAGCTCGGAGAGGTGGAAGAGGAGGATCCTGATGGGTTCACAGTATCAAAGGCAGCCGATAGGTCTAGAAGGATGCAGAGCAGAGAGGAGAGTTAGCTTTAGCAGTGCGCGAGCGCCTCCGTGACACAGAGAAAGCAGTTCAGTTGAATGACTAGTCTTGAAACCTGACTGATTTGGGATCAAGAAGGTCATTCTGAGAGAGATAAGCAGGAGAGCTGGCCAAGGACGGCACGTTCAATGAGTTTTGGAGAGAAAGAAAGAAGGGATACTGGTCTGTAGTTGTTGACATCGGCAAGGGCATCCGAGTGTAGGTTTTTTCAGAAAGGGGTGCAACTCTCGCTCTCTTGAAGACGGAAGGGACGTAGCCAGCGGTCAAGGAATGAGTTGATGAAAAGCGAGGTGAGTAAGGGAGAAGGTTCTCCGGAATGGTCTGGAGAAGCAATGAGCGAGCGGGATAGGGTCAAGAGCGGGCAGGGTTGTTGGGCGGGGAGACGCCGGCCGGTCACAGACGCGAGATTTCATCTGGAGAGAGGAGGGGAGAAAGAGGTCCAAAGCACGGGTAGGGGCGAGTGTTGAAGCAGAACCAGCGGTTCGTTTGACTTAGCAAACGAGGATCGGATGTCGTCGACCTTCTTTTCAAAATTGGTTGACGAAGTCATCCGCAGAGAGGGAGGAGGGGGGAGGAGGGGGAGGGAGGATTCAGGAGGGAGAGAAAGGTGGCAAAAGAGCTTCCTAGGGTTAGAGCAGCATGCTTGGAAATTTTAGAGTGGTAGAAAGTGGCTTTACAGCAGAGACAGAAGAGGAGAATGTGAGGGAGAT
>NW_019943018.1:136892-144313 GCF_002910315.2 Salvelinus sp. IW2-2015 | reverse complement strand
CGCTCCCCGAGGGCGTCACTCTTCTCACTGCTCTTCAGGTAGTAACTGTGTACCCTCTCTTCTCTCTCTCCTCCCCGTCACTCTCTCACTGCTCTTTCAGGTAGTAACTGTACCCTCTCTTTTCTCTCTCCTCCCCGTCACTCTCTCACTTCTCTTTCAGAGGTAGTAACTGTGTTACCCTCTCTCCACTCTTTTGCTTCTCTCGCCCCTCTTCTTTAGTTCAGCACCATTTAGCCTCCCCTCTCTCTCTCCTCCTCTCTCCCCTCTGTTCGTCAATCCCTCTGTCTCAACTATCTCTCCTCTCCCCTCTGTCTCAACCTATCTTCTTCCTCTTTCTCAACTATTCTCCTCTTGTCCAACTACTCTCTCCTCTCCCCCTTCTGTCTCAACATCTTCTCCTCTCCCTTCGTCGTCTCAACTATCTCGCTCCCTGTCTCAACTATTCTCTCCTCTCCCCTTCTGTCTCAACTATCTCTCCTCTCCCTCTGTCTCAACTAATCTCTCCTTCTCCCTCTGTCTCCCAACTACCTCTCTCTCCCCTCCTGTCTCAACTATCTCCCCCTCTGTCTCAAACTATCTTCCTCTGTCTCAACTATCTCTCCTCTCCCCTCTGTCTCAAACTATCTCCCCCTCTGTCTTTCAACTAGCT
Source organism: Salvelinus sp. IW2-2015 (assembly GCF_002910315.2). Taxonomy (NCBI): domain Eukaryota; kingdom Metazoa; phylum Chordata; class Actinopteri; order Salmoniformes; family Salmonidae; genus Salvelinus; species Salvelinus sp. IW2-2015. Next base: position 143,664 of record NW_019943018.1, on the reverse strand, counting down.
CTCCTCTGTCTCAACTATCTCTCCTCTCCCCTTTGTCTCACTACTCTTCTGTCTCACATCTCTCCTCTCCCCTTGTCTCAACTATCTCTCCTCTCCCTCTGTCTCAACTATCTCATTCCTCCTCTGTCTCATCTATGCTCTCCTCTCCCCATCTTCTTCCTTCATTCTCTCCTCTCCCCTTCTGTTTCTCAACTATCTCTCCTCTCCCCTCTGTCTCAAGCTATCTCCCCTCTGTCTCAACTATCTCTCCTCTCTCCTTTGTCTCAACTATCTCTCCTCTCCCCTCTGTCTCAACTATCTCCCTTCTGTCTCAACTAACTCCCTTCCTTTGTCTCAACTATCTCTCCTCTCCCCTCTGTCTCAACTATCTTCCTCTCCCTCTGTCTCAACTATCCTCTCCTCTCCCCTGTCTCAAACTATCTCTCCCTCCCCTCTGTCTCAAACTACCTCTCCTCTCCCCTCTGTCTCAACATATCTCTCCTCTCCCCTTTGTCTCAACTATCTCTCCTCTCCCCTCTGTCTTCAACTATCTCTCCTTCCCCTCTGTCTCAACTATCTCTCCTCTCCCCTTTTTCCAACTATCTCTCCTCTCCCCTCTGTCTCAACATCTCTCCTTCCCCTCTGTCTCAACTACTCTCCTCTCCCCTTGTCTCAACTATCTCTCCCTCCTCTGTCTCACTTATCTCTCCCTCTCCCCTCTGTCTCAACTATCTCTCCTCTCCCTTCTGTCTCAACTATCTCTCCTCTCCCCGTTTGTCTCAACTATCTCTCCCCTCCCCTCTGTCCTCAACTATCTCTCCTCTCCCCTTGTCTCAACTATCTCTCCTTCCCCCTCTGTCTCGACTATTCTCTCCTCTGTCTCAACTATTCTCCTCTCCCCTTTGTCTCAACTATCTCTCTCCCTCCCCTCTGCTTGACTTCTCTCGCTCGTTCAAACTATCTCCTCCTCTCCCCTCTGTCTCAACTATCTTCCCTTCCCTCTGTCTCAACTATCTCTCCTCTCCCCCTCTGTCTGCAACTATCTCTCGCTCTTTCCCCTCTGTCTCAAACTATCTCTCCTCTCCCCTCTGTCTCAACTATCTCTCCTCTCCCCTCCTGTCCAACTATCTCTCCTCTCCCCTCTGTCTCAACTATCTCTCCTCTCCCCTTTGCTCCAACTATCTCTCCCTCCCCTCTGTCTCAACTATCTCTCCTCTCCCTCTGTCTCAACTATTTCTCCTCTCCCTTTCTGTCTCAACTATCTCTCTCCTCTCCCCTTTGTCTCAACATATCTCCCCCTCCCCTCTGTCTCAACTATCTCTCCTCTCCCCTTTGTCTCAACTATCTTCTCCCCTCCCCTCTGTCTCGACTCTATCTCTCCTCTGTCTCAACTATCTCTCCTCTCCCCTTGTCTCAACTATCTCTCCTCTCCCTTTGTCTCAACTATCTCTCCCCTCCCCTCTGTCTCGACTATCTCCCCTCTCGTCTCAACTATCTCTCCTCTCCCCTCGTCTCAACTATCTCTCCTCTCCCCTCGTCTCAACTAATCTCTCCTCTCCCCTTGTCTCAAACTACTCTCCCCTCCCCTCTGTCTCAACTATCTCTCCTCTCCCCTCTGTCTCAACTATCTCTCCTCTCCCTTCTGTCTCAACTATCTCTCCTCTCCCCTTTGTCTCAACTATCTCTCCCCTCCTCTTGTCTCAACTATCTCTCCTCTCCTTGTCTCAACTATCCTCCCCTCCCTCTGTCTCGGACTATCTCTCCCTGTCTCAACTATCTCTCCTCTCCCCTTTGTCTCAACTATCTCCCCTCCCCTTTCTCACTCTCTCCCTCCCCTCTGTCTCGACTATCTCCCCTCTGTCTCAACTATCTCTCCTCTCCCCTCTGTCTCAACTATCTCTCCTCTCCCCTCTGTCTCAACTATCTCTCCTCTCCCCTCGTCTCAACTATCTCTCCTTCCCCTCTGTCTCAAACTATCTCTCCTCTCCCCTCTGTCTCAACTATCTCTCCTCTCCCCCTGTCTCAACTATCTCTCCTCTCCCCTCTGTCTCATCTATCTCTCCTCTCCCCTCTGTCTTCAACTATCTCTCCTCTCCCCTGTCTCCTATCTCTCCTCTCCTCGTCACTACTCTCCTCTCCCCTCTGTCCTCAACTATCTCTCCTCTCCCCTCTGTGTCTCAACTATCTCTTCCTCTCCCCTTGTCTCAAACTATCTCTCCTCTCCCCTTGTCTCAACTATCTCTCCCTCCCCTCTGTCTCGACTATCTCCCCTCTGTCTCAACTATCTCTCCTCTCCCCTCGTGTCTCAACTATCTCTCCCTCTCCCCTCTGTCTCAACTATCTCTCCTCTCCCCTCTGTCTCAACTATCTCTCCTCTCCCCTCTGTCTCATCTATCTCTCCTCTCCCCTTTTCTCAACTATCTCTCCCCTCCCCTCTGTCTCAACTATCTCTCCTCTCCCTCGTCTCAACTATCTCTCCCCTCCCCTCTGTCTCAACTATCTCTCCTCTCCCCTCTGTCTCAACTACTCTCCTCTCCCCTCTGTCTCAACTATCTCTCCCCTCCCCTCTGTCTCAACTATCTCTCCTCTCCCCTCTGTCTCAACTATCTCTCCTCTCCAGTTCCTTATAGCCCCTGTATCTTTTTCTTCTATGTCTGTCTGTACACTCCATACCTCTCCCAATGGATGAGAGGCATGATTAGTTAGCTAGATAAGAAACATGAAGGAGAATGTGTCTCTCTAACACGGTCTTTTCTATTTACTGGTAGATCATATTCCTTTTCTCTCACCATACTGTATGTATTGGGTTTACAATTATCCCCACCTTGATTGTGTCTTCCCAGCAAACCAAAATATGGTTATTGTGAAGGTTCCCAGAACATTCATTAGGTCGCGGGCAAGTGTTCTCATAACACAAAAAAATGTTCCGTCGTAGTGATAATTATTGAATGTTTGTATAAAACCTTCACCTGATGTTCGCATAGAATCGTTTTCCTAGAACACATTTAATCTGTTCTTTAAAAGCTTCTAACAGAACGTTCCTAGAACACATTTAATCTGTTCTTTAAAGCTTCTCAGAACGTTCCTAGAACACATTTAATCTGTTCTTTAAAGCTTCTCCGAAGTTCCTAGAACACATTTAATCTGTTCTTTAAAGCTTCTCAGAACGTTCCATAGAACACATTTAATCTGTTCTTTAAAGCTTCTCAGAACCTCCTAGAACACATTTAATCTGTTCTTTAAAGCTTCTCAGAACGTTCCTAGAAACACATTTAATCTGTTTCTTTAAAGCTTCTCAGAACGTTCCTAGAACACATTTAATCTGTTCTTTAAAGCTTCTTCAGAACGTTCCTAGAACACATTTAATCTGTTCTTTAAAGCTTCTCAGAACGTTCCTAGAACACATTTAATCTGTTCTTTAAAGCTTCTCAGAATGTTCCATTAGGTTGTTGGGAACAGTCTGGTGGAAACATTTCGGGGACATCAAGAAAGATATGTTCCCCCCCCAAAAAAAGGTTCCCAGAACATTTGATTAGGTTGTGGGAACAGTGTGGATGCAATACAAGAGATATGTTCCCAAAACACAAAATATGCTCAATAGACATTCATACAACGTTTAAGTTAGGTTGGTACAGGACATTCCCTTAATGTTGTAATAATGAAATAAGTAAGTTTTCATTACTTTCATAGCATATTTGATTTAGGTTTAACATAATATTCCAATGACGTTCACACAATATACATTTTACCTTGTTTTTGAGGTCCTCAGAACATTTTCAAAATTGTTATATTTAAAGTTTAACATAATATTACCCGAACATTCTCAGCATGCAAATTTGTAGCTACTTAAAGCATATTGGAAGACATCCCATCATTTAATTTAATGGCGATTTTCGTTTGAGCACTGTATTCTAGGTGATATGGAGACACATGTTAATTTCATTCACTGGACATTTGAAGAGCTTTTTGTTATATAAACACACCCATGTTTTGTTATACTTCATATGTTGACAGCGTGTGGCGTTTGAACCTACCATGTTTGGTTCCCTAGCCTATAATATATTTTACACCATTTCTTTTCCCCACGAGGGATTTTTAGAAACACTTGAAATAAGGGCTGTGTTTCATGTAGGCTCACCCTGGCGTGACCTTTTGATAACCATGTTAATCTCTCTAGGACAAGGTGACTTTTTATCAATATATTCGCCTGTTATTTACCTCAGAAAAATTCAACGCTGATTAGCTGCTAATGTGGCTATCATAAAAAACGACAAATGCCATGATGATCTGGACCAGACTGCCGAATCGAGGCAAAGGTAAGAATCTCTGGAATAACTATCTAATGTTAGCTAAATTTAATAATTAATAAATAGATTTACATGGATAAGCCTACACATTTAAAAAATGAATGGGGGGGGGGTACGATTGGAACCATTTCCCTGTTTGACCGCTAGGTTTTATGGGTATTATGACACCGCCACTGTGGGGCTCTATACAGTCCTCTAATGCGAATTGCAATTATTTCTGGTGAGAACAGTAATAGGGATGTGTTCCAATGTTATTTAATTTACATGCTGAGAATCTTGTGGTAATATTAAACAAAACTTAAATAAAACATTTTCTAAATCTTCCCGAGGAGTACCTCCAAGACAAGTTAAAATGTATATTGTGTGAACATCAATGACATCAATGGAATATTATGTTAAACCTAAAACAAATATCCTATGAACGACATAAAAACAGACTTATTTGATTCTTATTTGATTAAGGGAATGTCCTAATGTTCTGGGACTGTTCCCGGTTTGCTGGGTGGTGTTTCATCCCTGTAGGAAGGGATGAGGGGAAGCCAAAACGTTTCTTGTATATCATCCCTGTAGGAAGGGATGAGGGGAAGCCAAAACGTTTATTGTGTTTCATCCCTGTAGGAAGGGATGAGGGGAAGCCAAAACGTTTCTTGTACGTTTTCTTTATATCATCCTGTAGGAAGGGATGAGGGGAGCCAAACGTTTCTTGTACATCATCCTGTAGAAGGGCACGAGGGGAAGCCAAAAGATTTCTTGTACATCATCCTGTAGGAAGGGATGAGGGGAAGCCAAAACGTTTCTTGTGTTTCATCCCTGTAGGAAGGGACGAGGGGAAGCCAAAACATTTCTTGTACATCATCCCTGTAGGAAGGGATGAGGGGAAGCCAAAACGTTTCTTGTGTTTCATCCCTGTAGGAAGGGACGAGGGGAAGCCAAAACGTTTCTTGTGTTTTCATCCCTGTAGGAAGGGACGAGGGGAAGCCAAAACATTATTGTGTATCATCCTGTAGGAAGGGATGAGGGGAAGCCAAACGTTTCTTGTGTTCATCCTGTAGGAAGGGAGAGGGGAAGCCAAAACGTTTATTGTATATCATCCCTGTAGGAGGGATGAGGGGAAGCCAAAACGTTTCTTGTACATCATCCCTGTAGGAAGGGATGAGGGGACCGAAAAAGTTTCTTGTACATCATCCCTGTAGGAAGGGACGAGGGGAAGCCAAAAGATTTCTTGTACATCATCCCTGTAGGAAGGGATGAGGGGAAGCCAAAACGTTTCTTGTGTTTCATCCCTGTAGGAAGGGACGAGGGGAAGCCAAAACATTTTCTTGTACATCATCCCTGTAGGAAGGGATGAGGGAGCCAAAACGTTTCTTGTGTTTCATCCTGTAGGAAGGGACGAGGGAAGCCAAAACGTTTCTTGTGTTCATCCCTGTAGGAAGGGACGAGGGGAAGCCAAAACGTTTCTTGTGTATCATCCCTGTAGGAAGGGATGAGGGAAGCCAAAACGTTTCTTGTGTTTTCATCCCTGTAGGAAGGGACGAGGGGAGCGCAAGAAGTGTCGTAAGGTGTACGGAGTGGAGCGCAAGGAGCAGTGGTGCACGGCCTGCCGCGCTGGAAGAAAGCATGCAGCGCTTCCCAGACTAAACGAGCGCGCGAACGACGGCTGATGAAAAAAAGAGAGGACACGATCACAACCAGGGCCTGTTAGCCATCATGAACAACAAATTCCTTTTTTTTCTACCTTGTTTCCCCCCCCCCCCCTCAAGGAATAAAGTGATTTGTGTATTTTTTGTTGTAAACGTTGACCTGAGCAGTGAGTCAGTGTGTGATGTTAGCTAGTAGTTGAGGCTGTGTTATGACGTGGTAGGCTACAATGTTCGTCCTTCCTAGCCTGGTCCCAGACCTGTTGTGCTGTGTAGCATGACAACGACCATAGGAGTTAGCTATACACAGGGACCGACTTTTTTGGGGTACTGGCTTGTAACCTGGTAACAATCGGCTCAAAAAGTCTGTGCCATGCGATATTTTCTAAGGACAAACTTAAGACCGTCCTGGTGGGCTATGTTGGCAACTTAAGACCGTCCTGGCGGGCTAGTGTGGCACGTTTTCTACTAGCCCGATCTGAAAGTACTAGCCCGATCTGAAAGTACTAGCCTGATCTGAAAAGTTAGCTGATCTGAAAAGTATAGCCCGATCTGAAAGTACTACCTAGTCTGCCGATGAAAGTACTAGCCGATCTGAAAAGTAACTAGCCTGATCTGAAAAGTTACTAGCCCGAATCTGAAAGGTATAGCCTGATCTGAAAAGTACTAGCCCGATCTGAAAGTACTAGCCGATCTGAAAAGTACTAGCCTGATCTCAAAAGTACTAGCCCGATCTGAAACAGTACTAACCTGATTGAAAAGTCTAGCCTGATCTGAAAAAGTACTAAGCCCGATCTGAAAAGTACTAGCCCGATCTGAAAAGTACTAGCCCAGCTGGCGGGCTGTTTA
>NW_019943018.1:117479-134662 GCF_002910315.2 Salvelinus sp. IW2-2015 | reverse complement strand
ACTGAGACATGTCTGTCCTCACCTCCCACTGAGACATGTCTCTCCTCACCTCCCACTGAGACATGTCTCTCCTCACCTCCCACTGAGACATGTCTCTCCTCACCTCTCACGTCTCTCCTCACCTCCCACTGAGACATGTCTCTCCTCACCTTCCACTGAGACATGTCTCTCCTCACCTCCCACTGAGAACATGTCTCTCCCTACCTCCCACTGAGACATGTCTCTCCTCACCTCTCACGTCTCTCCCTACCTCCCACTGAGACATGTCTCTCCCTACCTCCCACTGAGACATGTCTCTCCTCACCTTCCACAGTATTGTACCTCTCTTCTTCTTTAATCTCCTCCTCCAACACGTCATTCTTCCCCGTGGTGTCTACAGAAGCTATGGAATACCTATACCTCTATGTGATGTGCTATCTATGAGATCTTCTTTTGGACTATTTTGTATTTTTGTGTTTTTTTTATTGTTATATAAAGAGTTTAATGTCATGTTTTGGCACATTTTATTTATTTATTTTACACGGGTAATGATGAATGAGCTACATTTGGTTTGACTCGTTGTGGTTTGAATCGAATCAGTTTCTTCCATACAGTATTTTACTCTTCCCCATCTTGGTGAACACTGTTATGGTCTGTAAAAGACAGTGTTATGGTCCTGACTGTATAAGACAGTGTTATGGTCTGTTTAAGACAGTGTTATGGTCCTGACTGTATAAGACAGTGTTATGGTCTGTATAGACAGTGTTATGGTCCTGACTGTATAAGAACAGTGTTATGGTCTGTTTAAGACAGTGTTATGGTCCTGACTGTATAAGACAGTGTTATGGTCTGTAAGACAGTGTTATGGTCCTGACTGTATAAGACAGTGTTATGGTCTGTTTAAGACAGTGTTATGGTCCTGACGTATAAGACATTTATGCTGTAAGACAGTGTTATGGTCTGTATAAGACAGTGTTATGGTCTGTTTAAGACAGTGTTTATGGTCTGTTACAGTGTAGGTCTGTTAAGACATGTTATGGTCCTGACTGTTAAACATTTAGGTCTGCTGTATAAGACAGTGTTATGGTCTGTATAAGACAGTGTTATGGCTGTATAAGACAGTTTATGGTCTGTATAAGACAGTGTTATGGTCTGTATAAAGACAGTGTATGGTCTGTATAAGACAGTGTTATGGTCTGTATAAGACAGTGTTATGGTCCTGACTGTATAAGACAGTGTTATGGTCTGTTTAAGACAGTGTTATGGTCTGTATAAGACAGTGTTATGGTCTGTATAAGACAGTGTTATGGTCTGTTAAGACAGTGTTATGGTCTTATAAGACAGTGTTATGGTCTCTGTATAAGACAGTGTTATGGTCTGTATAAGACAGTGTTATGTCTGTATAAGAAGTATGTCTGTATAAGACAGTGTTATGGTCCTGACTGTATAAGACAGTGTTATGGTCTGTATAAGACAGTGTTATGGTCCTGACTGTATAAGACAGTGTTATGGTCTGTATAAGACAGTGTTATGGTCTGTATAATACAGTGTTATGGGGATCAGGCAATGATAGACTGCAATTTTTAATATCCTTCTAATGACAGAAGAAACATAATGTCTAAAGTTATTAAAAACACAGTTAAAATAAAGTAAATAATAAATAAATAAATAAAAAACAGAATACTGGGACAATGATAGATTTCTGAATTAGAATCCGCAAGAGGAATAGCAAACTCATTTATTACATATTTCTCTATACAGGTTTCATTAAGACTCTTAAACAAATGGCTAGGAATGTACACTGTATTCACAAAGTTATTTTGTATATGAACGAGAGACATGTACTCACACATACACACAAACTCTTACATACGTCAAACGAGTACTGGATGAATACTGCCTGAAGGAATGTGCTGCGAAACAAATCCATGCCCCTCTATTACTAACAGGTGAACCATAACGTAATGTTGTGCTATTGAGTGTTTTCAGACAAGAAAACAAACTCTATTCCATACTGTAACAAGAACATAACATGCACAATAGATCTCTCGCCTCTTTTTTGGGGGAAAACCAGATAGTTGGTATGTTCAGATTGGTATGTATACTGGAAGACAAATGTAGGACATGATCTACTTTACAAACACCAGGGGGCAGTGTTGCTCTACTGTCTGGGGTGCTGATCTACTCTACCAACACCAGGGGACAGTGTTACCCTATTGTCTGGGATGCTGATCTACTCTACCAACACCAGGGGACAGTGTTACCCTATTGTCTGGGATGCTGATCTACATTACAAACACCAGGGGGCAGTGTTGCCCTACTGTCTGGGATGCTGATCTACTCTACCAACACCAGGGGGCAGTGNCCCTACTGTCTGGGATGCTGATCTACATTACAAACACCAGGGGGCAGTGTTGCCCTACTGTCTGGGATGCTGATCTACTCTACCAACACCAGGGGACAGTGTTTCCCTATTGTCTGGGATGCTGATTCTACTCTACCAACACCAAGGGGGCAGTGTTACCCTACTGTCTGAGATGCGATATCGTAAAAATGGTTTATCGAGACCCAGATTAGTTCACAAAATGCCAGATAGTGAAGTGTGATTCATCACTCCAGAGAATGTGTTTCCACTGCTCCAGAGTCCAGTGGCGGCGAGTTTTACGCCACTCCAGCCGATGCTTGGCATTGCGCATGGTGGTCTTAGGCTTGTGTGCGGCTGCTCCGCCAAGGAAACCCATTTCAGGAAGCTCCCAACAAACAGTTATTGTGCTGACGTTGCTTCCATAGACAGTTTGGAACTCAGTAGTGAGTGTTGCAACCAAGGACAGACGATTTTTACAGGCTACGCGCTTCAGCACTTGGCGGTCGTGAGCCGTTGTTGCTCCTAGACGTTTCCACTTCACAATAACAGCACTTACAGTTGACCGGGGCATAGCAGCTCTAGCAGGGCAGAAATTTGACGAACTGACTTGTTGGAAAGGTGGCATTCTATGACAGTGACACGTTGAAAGTCACTGAGCTCTTCAGTAAGGGTCATTCTACTGCCAATGTTTGTTTATGGAGATTGCATGGCTGTGTGCTCAATTTTATATACCTGTCATGCTGGAAGATACTTTTGCCATGTAGTGTACATGGCATTCGGAAAGTATTCAGACCCCTTGACTTTTTCCAAATGTTGTTACGTAATAGCCTTGTTCTAAAATGGATTACATTGATTTTTTCCCCCTCATCAATCTACACACAATACCTCATAATGACAAAGCAAAAACAGTTTTTTAGAAATGTTTGCAAATTTATATATAAAAAACTAAAAACGTTAATATTACATTTACATCATTATTCAGACCCTTTACTCAGTACTTTGTTGAAGGACCTTTGGCAGCGATTACAGCCTCGAGTCTTCTTGGGTATGACGCTACAAGCTTGGCACACCTGTATTTGGGGAGTTTCTCCCATTCTTCTCAGCAGATCCTCTCAAGCTCTGTCAGGTTGGATGGGGAGCGTTGCTGCACAGCTATTTTCAGGTCACTCCAGAGATGTTCGATTGGGTTCAAGTCTGGGCTCTTTCTGGGCCACTCAAGGACATTCAGGACTTGTCCCGAAACCACTCCTGCATTGTCTTGGCTGTGTGCTTAGGGTTGTTGTCATGTTGGAAGGTGAACCTTCACTCCAGTCACATCCTGAGTGCTCTGGAGCAGGTTTTCATCAAGGATCTCTATGTACTTTGCTCCCTTCATCTTTCCATCTATCCTGACTAGTTTCCCAGTCCCTGCCCCTGAAAAACATCCCCACAACATGATGCTGCCACCACCATGCTTCGCCGTAAGGATTGTGCCAAGTTTCCTCCAGACGTGATGCTTGGCATTCAGGCCGAAGAGTTCAATCTTGGTTTCATGAGAACAGAGAATCTTGTTTCTCATGGTCTGAAAGTCCTTTAGGTGTCTTTTGACAAACTCCAAGTGGGCTGTCATGTGCCTTTTACTGAGGAGTGGCTTCCGTCTGGTCACTGTACCATAAAGGCCTGATTGGTGGAAGGTTCTCCCATTTCCAGAGGAGCTCTGTCAGAATGACCATCAGGTTCTTGGTCACCTCCCTGACCAAGGCCCTTCTCCCTGACCAAGGCCCTTCTCCCTGACCAAGGCCCTTCTCCCTGACCAAGGCCCTTCTCCCTGACCAAGGCCCTTCTCCCTGACCAAGGCCCTTCTCCCCCGATTTCCCAGTTTGGCCGAGATGAGTCTTGGTGGTTCCAAACGGTTTTCAACTGTTCCATATCTTTAATTTTTTTAAATAATTGCCCTGACAGTGCTCAATGGTATATTCAATCGTTTGTGGATCTTCTTGTAGCCATTACCAGATTTATGAAGGTCTACGACCATCTGTCCCTTTTGAACTGCCAGTTATTTTCTTTTCTTCATGGTGTTGGATGACAAAGGGATATTGATGCCTGTTACCTCATTTTTATACCCTAGTGAAACAGGAAGTGATGTAATGGCTCAATATAGTTCCTTAACACTTAGATAAACTTCAATAGGTGGAATTTAATTCCTTATTTAATATTGGTTATTGTTATTTACAATCATCTGTAAGGGTGCCGTTAATTGTGAAACCTTGAATTGGAGAATATTGATCTTTCATTAAATCAATAAATGATTTTGGTGGGTTCCATTGAAACATAAATAAAGTACAGCATTTCTCACATGTTGGTATTTTGAGTTTGTCTCTATAATTATATTGTTTACATATTTTTAAGTATTGTTTGTGCAGTGCCAGTCAGGGGTGCCAGTAATTTTGAAGCCCACTCTATGTAAATAAGGAATGTATGTTTTATATTTTTAATACATTTGCAAACATTTCTGAAATCCTGTTTTCGCTTTGTCATTATTGGGCGTTGTGTGCAGATTGATGAGGGGGGGGAAATAATTGAATCCATTTTAGAATAAGGCTGTAACGTAACAGTCAAGGGGTCTGAATACTTTCAGAATGCACTCAGAATAGAGACGACGCAGACCCCCAGTTGTAGAATTACCCAGAGACCAGTGCAAATAGCAACTGCAACCCTCGCTCACTCAAGATTGAAATGAAAAAGAGATCAAGTGCATAAACACCCAATCATCGCCATAACACGGGGTGGTATTATATCCAGGATGTAGTATCATGAAGTACGGCCTTACAATACTGACACACAATATCACATTGCACTTTTTATTCATTAACTGGGGCGGTAGGGTCTGAGCAACGTTGATGGTTGGAAGGAAACATTCCTTCCTTCCCTTCACACAACACCGGATGGGTTTCAGAATGATGATGTCCTTCCTCTTCTTCATTAGGCCAATGAGGAATGAGAGAGTACACAGTCCCCGTAGCTGTAGATGTTGTTGGTAACTATGGGAATGGAATACCAACATAATAGTAAGCAAGTAGTAAACTATAGTAATTCTATTTCTACGGAGGTACCTGGGAGGGTGGAGGCACGGGAGAAGAGAAGAGCATATCCAAGAGGGTGGAGGCACGGGAGAAGAGAAGAGCAGATCCAAGAGGGTGGAGGCACGGGAGAAGAGAAGAGCAGATCCAAGAGGGTGGAGGCCAGGGAGAAGAGAAGAACAGAGAGGCCCCAGGGGATGAGGGGAAGGCTACAGCCGGTTGGATAGCCTCCTGAGGCCCTGGGCTGGGTTAGTGAACCTCCCAACACCGCGACCAGGGGTGCTGTTGCTGGTCATCCCCAGGTACTGCCGGAGGAGCTGGCTCACCCTCTTCTGGTTGTTCCACTTCCTGGCCGACTTCCTGATCCCGATGAACCCTCCGAGGCGTTTCTGCAGCGACTTCCTCACCGGGCCGCCAATCAACTTCCTGTAACTGTGGCGACCTTTCAGGAAGCCCCCGAAACGCTTGGTCAGCTGGACCACGGCATCCTCCTCCTCCTCGTCTCCTCCCTCCCCCTGGCTGCTTCTCCTCCTGACCTCCTCCTCCTTCTCTTCCTCCGCCCTGTTCTCCATACCCAGCGAGTCTCCCTCGGCGGTCAAGCCCAGCGGAGAGGAGTCGTACTGGGCATCACGTCGCACCAGGGCCTCGTCTTCCTGTTCCGCTCCATCCTGCTGGTAGCGCTTCATGGCTGCAGAGTAGAGCATATTTCCATCTGACTCCAGGTCAACAGGGGCAAGGTTTAAGGACAGTTTTTCCTCTGGTCTCTTAGACACAGCGCCGTCGTCTGGTGGGAGGGGGTAGTGCGGTAGCATGGCTCGCTGACACAGATCCCAGGTGAGGGCAGGGGAGACGCGACCATCACACTCCAACAGACACACCTGTGGACAGACAGAAGAGAAGAGCAGAGAGAGATGAAAGAGACCTGACACTGTAGAGACCTGACACAGACTACCATACTGTAGTCTCATACTGTAGTCTGTAGTCTCTGACTGCAGCCTCTTACTGCAGTCTCATACTGCAGTCTCATACTGTAGTCTCATACTGCAGACTCATACTGTAGTCTCATACTGTACTCTCTTACTGTAGTCTCATACTGCAGTCTCATATTGTACTCTCTTACTGTAGTCTCATACTGTAGTCTCATACTGCAGACTCATACTGTAGTCTCATACTGTACTCTCTTACTGTAGTCTCGTACTGTACTCTCTTACTGTAGTCTCGTACTGTACTCGCTTACTGTAGTCTCATACTGTAGTCTCTTACTGCAGTCTCATACTGCAGTCTCATACTGTAGTCTCAATATTGTAGTCTCATACTGCTGTCTCATACTGCTGTCTCATACTGTACTCGCTTACTGCAGTCTCATACTGTAGTCTCTCACTGTAGTCTCATACTGCAGTCTCAAACTGTACTCTCTTACTGCAGTCTCTCACTACAGTCTCTTACTGCAGTCTCATATTGTAGTCTCATACTGTAGTTTCATACTGTAGTCTCATACTGTAGTCTCATACGGTAGTCTCTCACTGCAGTCTCTCACTGCAGTCTCATACTGCAGTCTCATACTGTAGTCTCTCACTGTAGTCTCATACTGCAGTCTCATACTGCAGTCTCTCACTGTAGTCTCTCACTGCAGTCTCATACTGCAGTCTCATACTGTAGTCTGTAGTCTGATACTGCAGTCTCATACTGTAGTCTGTAGTCTCATACTGTAGTCTCATACTGTAGTCTCTCAGACAAACAGACAGACAGAGGAGTAAGAGTAGAGATGTTTCTCCACTATAGCCTGGGGTTATAACATGGCTGTGACCTCATTCAACAGAGTATAGATGTTTCTCCACTATAGCCTGGGGTTATAACATGGCTGTGACCTCATTCAACAGAGTAGAGATGTTTCTCCACTACAGCCTGGGGTTATAACATGGCTGTGACCTCATTCAACAGAGTAGAGATGTTTCTCCACTATAGCCTGGGGTTATAACATGGCTGTGACCTCATTCAACAGAGTAGAGCTGTTTCTCCACTACAGCCTGGGGTTATAACATGGCTGTGACCTCATTCTGCTGGGGTTGTTACCTCAGCCTCAAATACGCCTCCATCACAAGGCCTGTGGGTTGACTTGTCTGTATGGGTAAAAGTGAATAGTTTGAGAGTTTTGTGTGTAAACCACATGCCTATCAGGCCCCTTGAGGAACTGTAATTGTCAGTTTTGATGAGGTAAACGGTAAATCATGTTTCCTGTAATCCCATTCAGATGAGATGAATTAAAGTTAGGCGGAGATTAGAGAGAACCTGCTCACATCAAAAGAGAATGGGGAGAGAGGGAGCAGTTCTGAGGAGGTATCAACAGAAATTAATTACCCGTAGCAAATAGGTGGACTGATGGGCTATTCCCAGCAATATGAATGTGTGTGTGTGTGTGTGTGTGTGTGTGTGTGTGTGTGTGTGTGTGTGTGTGTGTGTGTTGTGTGTGTGTGTGCGTGGTGTGTGTGTGTGTGTTGTGTGTGGTTGTGTGTGTGTGTGTGTGGTGTGTGTGTGTGTGTCTGTGTGTGTGTGTGTGTGTGTGGTGTGTGTGTGTGTGTGGTGTGTGTGTGTCGTGGTGTGTGTGTGTGTGTGTGTGTGTGGTGTGGTGTGTGTGTGTGTGGTGTGTGCGTGCATGTGTCGGTGCATGCCATGTCATGGCTTTAAGATCTCTCTCAGTGTGGTGAGGAAACTATATACAATATGACCCAGAGGATTCCATCTTGGCCTCTATAGGTCTATAACAATATAACCCCAGAGGACTCCATCTGGCCTCTATAGGTCTATAACAATATAACCCAGAGGATTCCATCTGGCCTCTATAGGTCTATAACAATCATAACCCAGAGGATTCCATCTGGCCTCTATAGGTCTATAACATCATAACCCAGAGGATTCCATCTGGCCTCTATAGGATCCTGATTACAATGGGTCAATCATCAATCAAATCACAAGCACCAGTCAATTAAACTCCTATATTACCACAAAGGCCCAGCTGCACCAATCAATTAACTCCATATTACCACAAAGGCCAGCTGCACCAATCAATTAACTCCAATATTACACAAAGGCCCAGCTGCACCAATCAATTAACCCTATATACCACAGAGCTCCAGCTCCAGCTGCACCAATCAATTAACTCTCTATATTACCACAAAAGCTCCAGCTGCACCAATCAATTAACTCCTATATTACCACATGAGCTCCAGCTGCACCAATCAATTAACTCCTATATTACCACCAGAGCTCCAGCTCCAGCTGCACCAATCAATTAACTCCTATATTACACCACAGAGCTACAGCTGCACCAATCAATTTAACTCCTATATTACCACAGAGATCCAGCTTGCACCAATCAATTAACTCCAATATTACCACAAGCTCCAGCTGCCCCAATCAATTAACTCCTATATTACCACAGAGCTCCAGCTGCACAATCAATTAACTCCTATATTACCACAGAGCTCCAGCTCCAGCTGACCAATCATTAACTCCTATATTACTCACAAGAGCTACAGCTGCCACCAATCAATTAACTCTATATACACAGAGACCAGCTGCACCAATCAATTAACTCCAATATTACCAACAGAGCTCCAGCTGCACAATCAATTAACTCCAATTTTACCACCGACTCCACGCTGCACCAATCAATAACTCCTATATTCCACAGAGCTCCAGCTGCACAATCATTAACTCCTATATTACCACAGAGCTCAGCTGCCACCAATCAATTAACTCTATATTCCAACCGAGTCAGCTGCACCAATCAATTAACTCCTATATTACCACAGAGCTCCAGCTGCACCAATCAATTAACTCCAATATTACACTAGCTCCAGCTGCACCAATCAATTAACTCCTATATTACCACAGAGCTCCAGCTGCACCAATCAATTAACTCCTATATACCACAGAGCACCAGCTCACGCCATCACTTAACTCCTATATTACCTACAGAGATTCCAAGCTGCACCAAATCAATTACTCGCAATATTACCACAGAGCTCCCAGCGCACCAATCAATTAACTCCTATATTACCAACCAGGAGCTCCAGCTGCACCAATCAAATTTAACCCTATATACCACAGAGATCCAGCTGCACCAATCAATTAACTCCAATATTACCACAGAGCTCCAACTGCACCAATCAATTAACTCCAATATTACCACAGAGCTCTAGCTGCACCAATCAATTAACTCCTACAGTGCCTTCAGAAAGTATTCATACCCCTTGACTTGTATTCCACATTTTGTTGTGTTATAGAAAGAAGTCAGATTTGATTTAATTGTATTTTTCCTCACCCATCTACACATAGTACCCCATAATGACAAAGTAAAAATATGTTTTTAGAATATTTTGCAAATATAAGTATTCATACCCCTAAGTCAATACTTTGTAGAAGCACCTTTGGCAGCCATTACACCTGTGTGTTGTTCTGGGTTGGTCTTTAAGAGTTTTCCATCCGTGGATTGTGCAACATTTGCCCATTTATTTTTTTCAAAATTCTTCAAGCTGGATCAAATTGGTTGTTGATCATTGCTAGATAACCATTTCAGGCTGTGTCACAGCCGGCCGTGACCAGGAGACCCATGAGGCGGTGCACAATTGGCCCAGCGTCGTCCGGGTTAGGGGAGGGTTTGGCCGGGCTGGGATGTCCTTGTCCCATTGCGTTCTAGCAACACCCTGTGGCGGGCCCGGGCACATGCAGGCTGACTTCAGTCGCCAGTTGTGTGATGTTTCCTCTGACAAATTGGTGTCGGCTGGCTTCCGGGTTAAGCAAGCAGTGTGTCAAAAAAGCAGAGCTGCTTGACAGGTCGTGTTTCGGAGAACGCATGGCTCTCGACCTTCGCCTCTCCAGAGTCCGTACGGAGTTGCAGCGATGGGACAAGACTGCAACTACCAATTGGATGTCACAAAATTGGGGGTAAAAAGTACCAAAAACCCCCCTAAAAAAACTGAAAACTCACCGCCCAACCTGGCACTCCAGACAAGTTAGAGTAAACACTGAATGTATTGAAAACATTTCTAACAGTGTTTCAACAGCAGTTTTCTACTTCAAGCTGCCTCAGTCAGAAGCATCATTAGAATGATTATCTACATTAGCACTGGTACTGCAATGTCCCATGAGTCATCCCGAATGGCACAATATTAAATTACTGTTCTAACGTTGTTAAAGCTGTGTTGTAAAAAAACTCACACTACAACCGTCATCCATACAACTGTCATCCATACAACTGTCATCCACTCAACTGTCATCCACTCAACCGTCATCCACTCAACCGTCATCCATACAACTGTCATCCACTCAACCGTCATCCACTCAACTGTCATCCACTCAAATGTCATCCACTCAACTGTCATCCACTCAACCTGTCATGCCCACTCAACCGTCATCCACCAACAACTGTCATCCACATCAACCAACGGTCATACCAATACCGTCATCCATCAACAGCCGTCATGACCACTCAACCGTCATCCACTCAACCTGTCATCCATCAACTGTCATCCATCACCAGGTCATCATAACTCGTCATCCACTCAAACGTCGTCATCCACTTCAACCTCGTCCATCACGACTCAACCGTCATCCACTCAACACATACGTCATCCATACACTGTCATCCACTCAACCGTCCATCACCTCAACACTTCATCCACTCAACCGTCGATCCACTCAACTGGTCACCATCTCAACTGTCATCCACCAACTGTCAATCACCCACACGTCATCCACTCAACCGCATCCATACAAACTGTCATCCATACAAGGTCATCCATAAAACTGTCATCCACTCAACCGTCATCCCACTCAACACATCCACTCAACCGTCATCCCACTTCAACCGTCATCCATAACAACGTCACCATACAACGTCATCCAACGTCAATCCGTCATCCCACTCAACTGTCATCCCTCAACCCGTCAATCCACTCAACCGTCATCCATACAACCTGTCATCCACTCAACTGTCATCCACTGTCAACTGTCATCCACTCAACTGTCATCACCTCCAACCTTCATCCACTCAACCGTCTCCACACTACAACCCGTCAATCCATCACAACTGTCATCCTAACGTCATTCACACCATAACTCACACATCCACCACACACACGTCAATCCATACAACTGTCATCCACTCAACCGTCATCCCACTCAACGTCATCCACTCAAACCGTCATCCATACAAGGTCATTCCCTCAACTGTCCATCCACTCAACTGTCATCCATTACAACGTCATCCACTCAACCGTACCATCAACTGTCATACTGCCACCGTCAAACCATCATCTACCACCAACGTCATCTTCACTCAACTGTCATCCCATCACCGCACCCCGCAGCGTCTCCTCACCCGTCCATCACATCACGTCAAACACGTCATCCACTCAAACTCGTCATCACGCCATACGGTCACCCCAACTGTCACCAGCTTGTCATCTCCAGTCAACTGTCATGCCCACTATGTACATCCCATCCACCATCCATCAACACTAGTTCCCTGACATGTCAACCATACAAAACTGTCATCTACCTCAAGCTGTCATCCACTCAACCGTCCATCATCGTCACCATTCACCCGTCATCCACTCAACCCGTGCGTCTCCGTCAATCCCGTCAACCGTCATCACTTCAACCGTCATCCGCACAACCGTCATTCCCACCAACCGTCTCCACTCAACCTCATCAACACACCATATCAACTGTCATCTCACGCTAACCTGTCATTCTCCACTCAATCTGCCATCCCATCTTACACGTCATCATGGACACTGTCATCGTTGTGTGTGTGTGTGTCACTGTCAACATGTCAATCCACTTCAAGCCGTTTCCACTCAAACCGTCATTCTCACTCAACCGTCAATCCACTGTATCACGCATCACACACATGTGCCTCATGACGTCACTACGGACACCACTCAACCGGTCAATCTCCACTCTCAACGTCATCCGCCGCCCACAACGTCATCCACTCAACCATACATCTCACTCAATCCGCATTCCACTCAACCGTCATCCACTCAACTGTCATACCACCTAAATGTCATCCCTCAACTGTTCATACCCACTCAACAGGTCACCACTCACGGTCATCCACTCAACTGTCACCACACTAACTGGTTCATCTCAAACTATCAATAACGTCCACCACACCATACGCATCCACTTGTGTCAACTGTTCTATTCCCATAAACCGTTCATCCACTCAACTGTATCGCTCCAACTGTCATCCTCAAGCGCCAGTATCTCATCAACTGTCCATCCACTCAAAACCGTCATCTCCGCACTCAACTGTCATCCACTCAACTGTCATCCATACAACTGTCATCCACTCAACTGTCATCCACACAACTGTCATCCACTCAACCGTCATCCATACAACCGTCATCCACTCAACTGTCATCCATTCAACTGTCATCCACTCAACCGTCATCCACACAACCGTCATCAACTCAACTGTCATCCATACAACCGTCATCCACTCAACTGTCCTCTCAACTACCTCATAATGACAAAGCAAAAACAGTTTTTTAGAAATGTTTGCAAATTTATATATAAAAAAAACTAAAAACGTTAATATTACATTTACATCATTATTCAAACCCTTTACTCAGTAAAGGGGAGTTTTACTCAGTAAATTTGGGGAGTTTCTCCCATTCTACTCTGCAGATCCTCTCAAGCTCTGTCAGGTTGGATGGGGAGCGTTGCTGCACAGCTATTTTCAGGTCTTTCCAGAGATTTTCGATCGGGGCCACTCCCGGACAGTGGACAAGTCCGGGCTCTGACTGGGCCACTCAAGGACATTCAGAGACTTGTCCCGAAGCCACTCCTGCGTTGTTTTGGCTGCCTGCTTAGGGTCATTGTCCTGTTGAAAGGTGAATTCTAGTCTCCCAGTCCCTGCCACTGAAAAACATCCCCACAGCATGATGCTGCCACCACAATGCTTCACCATAGGGATGGTATTGGCCAGGTGATGAGCGGTACCTGGTTTCCTTCAGACGTGACACTTGGAATTCAGGCCAAAGAGTTCAATCTTGGTTTCATCAGACCAGAGAAGCTTGTTCTCATGGTCTGAGAGTCCTTTGGGTGACTTTTGGCAGACTCCAAGCGGGCTGTCATGTGCCTTTTGCTGAGGAGTGTTTTCAGTCTTGCCACTCTAACATAAACCCCTGATTGGTGGAGTGCTGCAGAGATGGTTGTCCTTCTGGAAGTTTCTCTCAGCTCCACACAGGAACTCTGGAGCTCTGTCAGAAGGACCATCAGGTTCTTGGTCACCTCCCTGACCAAGGCCCTTCTACCCCGATTGTTCAGTTTGGCCGGGCGGCCAGCTCTAGGAAGAGTCTTGGTGGTTCCAAACTTTTTCAATTTCATAATGATGGAGGCCACTGTGTTCTTGGGGACCTTCAATGCTGCAGAAATGTTTTGGTACCCTTCCCCAGATCTGTGCCTCGACACAATCCTGTCTCGGAGCTCTACGGACAATTCCTTCGACCTCATGGCTTGGATTCTGTCTCCGACATGCACTGTCAACTGTGGGACCGTAAACACACAGGTCTGTGCCTTTCCAAATCATGTTTAATCAATATTTGTAATACATTTGCAGAAATTTCTACAAACCTATTTTCTCATTTTCATTATGGGGTATTGTGTGTAGATTGATGAGGGATTTTTTTCTTATCTAATCCATTTTAGAATAAGGCTGAAACGTAACAAAATGGGTAAACACTTGGTCTGAAAATTTCCTCAATGACTGCACACACATCACACACACACACACCACACACACACACACACACAACACACAACACACACACACACACACACACACACACACACACACACACACACACACACACACACACACACACACACACACACACACACACACACACAGTCACTCACCAGTGTATTGAACGCTTGCTGCTGGGGCTCTGGCTCTGGGGGTTGGATAGTAGGAGGCCACAGGCCAGGCAGTCCCCCTGGCAGTCACTCCGTCCTGGGGTACACAGGCACAGCAGCAGCAGGCTCCACAGAGACCACTTCATGACTCACTACTGAGGGACACCCAGTCGGACAGACTGGATAGGGATGCAGGATAGGGACGGGAGGAGACCTGAGGGTGTAGGGCAGGATGTAGGGTTTTAGGGTGTAAAGTGTAGCGCACAACCTGTTGGGAAGAGACAGAGGCGAGGAAAAGGAGTTAGAAGAAGGAGGAGGAGGAGGAGAAGAAGAAGAAGAAGAAGGAGGAGGAGGAGGAAGAGGAGAAGTAGGAGGAGAAGAAGAAGAAGGAGGAGGAAGAGGAGAAGGAGAAGGAGGAGGAGAAGAAGAAGGGGGAGGAAGAGGAGAAGTAGGAGGAGAAGAAGGAGAAGGAGGAAGAGAATAAGTAGAAGGAGGAGAAGGAGAAGAAGAAGGCGAAGGAGAAGGAGGAGGAGAAGAAGGAGAAGGAGGAGGAGAAGAAGAAGAAGAAGAAGGAGAAGGAGAAAGAGAAGAAGTAGGAGGAGGAGGAGAAGGATGAAAAGGAGAAGAAGAAGAAGGAGGAAGAGGAGAAGTAGGAGGAGGAGAAGGAGGAGAAAGAGGAAAAGGAGAAGGTTAGTCGCTCATTTCAAAATGTTCAGGTATTCTGGCTGACACCATGTGAGTCGGGGTATGATAGAGGTAGAGGTATGATATCATAGAGGTATGATATCGTCACAGCAACAACAACACTAACAGCATAATACAATACAGAAAAGTTAAATAGGTTTTCCGAGATAGGATAGATAGACCTGGAGGGCCTGTTTTGTAAAGCACAGAGAGTCGACGAGCAGAAAGTTCTCAATTGGTCTACAACCATACAGCACCAGCTGTTTCATATAAAATGTTAATTTCAGAGATAAAGTGAAGTTCATTAATGGAACTCCAACTCATCAGGCTCAGTAATTGTGGTATGAATTAGCTGCCTCATGGTTTATAATGAGAAGGAAATGAATGAGAGTGAGAGAACAAAAAAAAGAGAGAGTGGAGGAACACGAGGAAAGAACACTCAGGTCTCGCTCACGATCCGTCCAAACCAACGAAGCTCTGACTCATGTTGCCCCTGGACTCTCCTCCTGCGTTCCTGAGGAAAATAAGGGCTTAAAACCCTTTGACTGACAGGAACAATAAAGACATAAATACCCAATATCTGACCCGTCTCCATCTGCGTCCCGAATGGCTCCCTATTCCCTACGTAGTGCACTACTTTAGACCAGAGCCCATCAAAAGTAGTGCACTATATAGGGAATAGGGTGCCATTTGGGGACTCGTGCTCTGTCTGCGTGTGGCCGTTAAGTGAGATGATCGGATCATGAAGACGATAAGGCATTAAGATTTCACATAGTGCAGTCGTTTCGGTCTTTTCTAGCGTTTTTTTTTTTTTTTTTTAAACTGCTGATTGAATCCCGAATGTGCTATTCTGTTTAGTCTGGGTCAGACGAGGTAATTAAATAACAGGCCTTTTTGACGAGAAAATGTCCTTCTCATACCTATAAAAATCTTAATTCGTCATTAATACTTCATGATTCATTTCTGAGAAGGGATTTTTAATGATCTCCTGCTTCCTGTTTAATGTGTTTGTTTGACCTGATAGAGTGAAGTGAAGATAGTGTTTAGGACGCCAAAGTGCTTCTGAAAGGGCACCCTACACCCCATAGAGCTCTGGTCAAAAGAAGTGCACTATATAGGGAATAGGGTGCCATTGAAGACACACACTAAGACATTACAGAGGGCAGAAATGTCACTCTCCACCATTTAGCCTATCCTGTCCCTAATTCACTACAATGGTCTTGTTCCCACCAAGGCCCATGAAACTAATTCACTACAATGGTCTTGTTTCAGCCAAGAACCCATGAAACTAATTACACTACCCAAGGGTCTTGTTTCAGCCAAGGCCCATGAAACTAATTCACTAACAATGGTCTTGTGTAGCATAGACGCCATGAAACTACATTCACTACGGAATGGTCTTTTTGCAGCCAAGGCCACAATGATAACTATTCACTTTTACGAATGGTCTTGTTTCACGCCAGGCCGCATGAAACTAATTCACTACAATGGTCTTGTTTCAGCCAAGACCCATGAAACTAATTCACTACAATGGTCCTTGGTTTCAGCCAAGGGCCCATGAAACTAATTCACTACAATGGTCTTTGTTTCAGCCAAGACCATGAAACTAATTCACTAACAATGGCTCTTGTTTCAAGCCCAAGGCCCCATGAAACTAATTCACTACAATGGTCTTGTTTCACCAAGGCCCATGAAAGCTAATTCACTACAATGGTCTTGTTTCAGCCAAAGCACCATGAAACTAATTCACTACAATGGTCTTGTCTTCATCAGGCAAAAGGCCCCATGGAAACTAATTCACTACAATGGTCTTGTTTCACCAAGGCCCATGAAACTAATTCACTTACAATGGTCTTGTTTCAGCCAAGCCATGACCTAATTCACTAAAATGGTCCTTGTTTCCACAAGGCCCATGAAACTAATTCACTACAATGGTCTTTTCAGCAAGGCCCATGAAACTAATTCACTACAATGGTCTTGTTTCAGCAAGGCCCATGAAAGTAAATTCACCTACAATGGTCTTGTTTCAGCCAAGGCCCATGAACTAATTCACTACAATGGTCTTGTTTCCACCAAGGCCCATGAAACTAATTCACTACAATGGTCTTGTTTCAGCCAAGACCCATGAGAAACTAAATTCCACTACAAAGGGTCTTGTTCCCACCAAG
>NW_019943018.1:108190-117454 GCF_002910315.2 Salvelinus sp. IW2-2015 | reverse complement strand
ACAATTCCACACGACTATCACTTTCCAGAACTCCTTAGCTTTGATACCGGTTGGATGGTGCCCGCTTGCTGCACAAGCATATTTTTCAGGACACATTTCCCACTGAGAATATTATCTAGTTCGGTCAACTCCCGGTGCAGTGGACAAGTCCGGGCCTCTGACTGGCCACGTCAAGGAAACATTAACAGACATATGTTCGACGAAGTCCACTCTTGTGATCTTGGTTTGTGACCTGCCTGCTTTAGAAGGTCCATTTTCCTACGTTGCAAAGGTTGAAGAGTCCCTACTATCTTTTCCAGCGTCCTCGCTCTCTCTCTCTCTCTCTCCCTCCTCTCTCTCTCCTCTCTCTCTCTCCTCCTCTCTCTCTCTCCACTCTACTCCTGAACAAAACACAACATCCCCCACCAACAGACCAATAGATGACATGCCCACCAACTACACTGATTCCCCACTAAGCGAGAGATAGGTAAGTATGGCATACAGGTCGACACAACTGACACGGCCACACAGAGAGAATATACACATTACAGGAGTTCGTACCATCAGGATGCACTTCAGACGAGCTGAACCACTGGAATTCAGGCCAACATAAGGCGTTCAAAATCGTTGGAGTTATCGTATCAGACCAGAGGCGACATACTAGTACATCTCTCAATGCGCTACTAGACGACAACAAAAATCCCATCTAGCGGACACACCTAATTAATCGACAGCACTCACCAAACGGACACTGTCCAATGCGCTACATCCCTAACTGCACTCGAGACGAGCGAGTGTTTTCAGATATCTTGCCCCCATCTACAACAACATACAAAACACCACCTGATATGATCGAGAGTGCTGCAGACAGCAAGGTCTGTCCTCTCTACCTCGGAAACGATCATCACTACTCCACTCAACAGAGCACTCACCCACAACCAAAGCAAACACTCACTACGGAGCATCTGTCAGGATAGGACCATCAGGTTGCATGTAGCCGGACACACACGTCCCTAGACCAACAGGTTCCCTGTCTACCCCTGAACTTAGTTTTCTATTCTTACACTTGACCGCAGGGTCGTCCAGCTCTACGTGAAGATTCGTTGGATTGTTTCACAAACTTTTTACAATCATTTCCCTTATCATCCTGGACGCGTGCCGACCTCTGTGCTTCTTCTTCGGTGACCCGTTTCCAGATGCTTTTTCTTTTTACAGAAATAGTGTGTGTGGGTACCTCTTGCGCCTCGAGGATCTGTAACTGTCTTAACCTTCACATCCTACCTGAGTCTCGTGAAAGCTACAGTGACAAATTTCCTTCATCCTCTATGCTGTTGATCTGTCTCGACATGCTACTGTTGCAAGGACTGTTGGGACGATTAATAATCATTACAAGGTCTGCCTTTCGGTATTAGCATTAATCCATGTTTCTTTTAAATATCAAATATAGTGTGTAATACTCTGTGCTTAGATATTTCTTACAAACCTATTTTAGCTCTCATTTTCATTATGGTATTATGTAGTAGATTCTGTGAATGAATGCGAGGATTTTTTTTCTTTCTAAGTCACTATTTTAGAATAAGGCTGTAAGAAAACCTGTATAGACAAAAGGACATGGAAGATTAAAAGCATACTGTGTGTGTGTCTGACTAATAATTGTCGCAATGCAACTCTGCACGAGCGTCGACAAAAATCTCTTCCATCTGTACATATTCTTCCATCTACACACCAAACACACACACATTCATATACACACCACACACACGACCGACACACAAGCACACAACACACACACACACAGCACATCACAACAAGCGACACCACTACACACACACAACGCACGCAACAACAACACAACACAACAACCCTCACAGCAACCCTTTAGTCTAATGTGTGCCACCAGTGTATTGAAACGCTTGCTGAGGCCTGGACTCTTCTAGACTCTGGGGTCTTCTGGAATAGTATGGAAGATAATGGGTCCATATCTTTCTTAGCTCTCTCAACACTGCACGTTACTCACACTCATAGGCAAGTCACTCCGTCGCACTGTGGTTTCTACACTCGTCATATCTAGCAGCAGTCATGTCTCCTTATCAGTAGTATACCACGTAGCGCACCTGCTTGGAGGTTGGGACTAGCGCCAGTGCGACAGACTGTATACAGCTCGGGATCCTGAAGGAGACCTGGTGGGGTGTAAAGTGGTGCAGGTTATGTAGGAGAGGTTTTAGGGGTGTAAAGTGTAGACGCGACAAGCCTGTAGGGAAGAACAGAGCGAGGTGTGAAAAGATCTGCTTTACAGAAGGAAGGACGGATGCAGGAGCGACAAGCGACGAACGACCGAGACAACAACACGAGGACAGAGGCAAGCGAGCAGCAAGAGCGAGACGACAACGTAGAGCAGCGAATACAGCGAGCACACACAAGCCAAGCGACACAACAGCGGAGGACAAGCGACACAACACACACACACACTGAGACGGGTAACACGAACGGAACGATAGCAGCACAGAGAGGCGAGAAGATAGAACAAAGGCGAGCACGGAGGTAAACAACACAGCGACACACAGCATCACACCGACAACACACAACGACGACACACAAACGACAACACCACACGAGGCGACACGACAAACGACACAAGGCACGAACGACAAATACACAGCTACCAGAACACACACGTGGGGTGCAAAGGTCCGAGAAGTCGAAGCATCGAACAGGTGGAGGATGAAGATAAGAGGAGAAGAGGGACGTAGTGAAGTTAATGTAAGGATAGTGAGAGAAGGAGAAGGAAGAAAAGGGAAGAAGTAGTGGAGCGCCGAGGAGGTATGTAAGGCGATTGTATAACAGGCGAGAGAATAGAAGGAAGAAGAGTGGAAGAGGAGAAGTAGGATGGAGGAGAAGGCGAGGAAAAGAGGAAAAGGAGATTGGTTAGGATTCGCTCAGTTTTCAAAAGATGTAGCTTCAGTATTCTGGCTGACACCATGTGATAGTCGGGGTATGATAGAGCAGTAGAGGGTAATGTATCATTAGAGGTTATGAATATCTCACAAGCAACAACAACACTAACAGCAATAATACAATACAGAAAAGTTAAATAGGTTTCCGAGATAGGATAGATAGACCTGGAGGGCCTGTTTTGTAAAGCACAGAGAGTCGACGAGGCAGAAAGTTCTCAAATTGGCATACAACCATACAGGCAGACACTTTTCATATAAAAGTTTAAATTTCAGAGATACAGTGAAGTTCATTAATGGAACTCCAACTCATCAGGCTCAGTAATTGTGGTATGAATTACTGCCTATGGTTTATAATGAGAAGAAATAATGAGAGTGAGAGAACAAAAAAAAGAGAGAGTGGATGGAGACACCGAGAAAAGACACTCAGGTCTGCTCACGATCCGTCCAAACCAACAAGCTCTGACTCATGTGTTGCCTGCGACTCTGCGCTCCTGCGTTCCTGAGGAAAATAAGGGCTTAAAACCCTTTGACTGACAGGAACAATAAAGACAATAAATACCCAATATCTGACCCGTCTCCATCTGCGTCCCGAATGGCTCCCTATTCCCTACGTAGTGCACTACTTTAGACCAGAGCCCATCAAAAGTAGTGGCACTATATAGGAATAGCATAGGGTGCCATTTGGGGACTCGTGCTCTGTCTGCGTGTGGCCGTTAAGTGAGAGTGATCGGATCATGAAGACTGAAGTACGATAAGGCATTAAGATTTCACATAGTGCAGTCGTTTCGGTCTTTTTCTAGCGTTGTCTTGCCCTTTCCTATCTGTGTTTTTCTGTACATACTGCCTATTGAATTCTCCCAGAAATGTGCTATTACTGTTTGATTGTTAGGTTTTGCCGACGATTGGTAATTATACACATGAAGCGAGCCCTATCTCTCGATACCGAGGCTCAAAATCCTTACTCACACTCACACCTATGAAACGAAAGTCTCACTGTATTCTCCAATTATACTTTCATGCACTTCTAGTTTCCTGTAGAAGGGCTCTGAAAATCATCATCCTGCTCTTTCCCCCTTGTCTTTAATGTGCCTCCTCTGTTTCGTGGATCCTTGATCATCACCGTGAACTGACCATGCATGTGTGTCCCGGTACGCTCTAACGTTACTATCCTGACCATCGCCACCTCCCAGTACACGCCCATAGTGACTCTGATGATCGACATGTGAAGTCAAGCCTAGTCACTGATAGTTGTCAGAGAGACTAGCGTGGTACGATCTGCCTCTGAGAGTTATACAACTCCGGTTCTACTAGACGAACGGAATATACTTGAGAGCAAAGAGAGAGGCAGCACTAAATTTTACAACATACATACGCCATCCATTTAGCTTGCTTCAAGTTACCACGTAGTCCCTGCTTCGGAATTTCATGACTAAGCCAGTGAGTGCTGATCGAGCTGCTGTTTGGCCCACCAGTATGCTCGACCAATGGTGTGATTTACTGACGCAGTTTCACGACTGACTATGAGTGCTGTCTTGTTTCCGGCTCTACACAGAGAACCCATGAGAGATGCGCTGCACTTCGCCTACACGTACTGAGTCTTGTTCAGCTCGAAGGCCATTTGGCGCAACAAACCATAATTCACTACAATGGTCTTGTTTCACCAAGACCCATGAAACTAATGCACGGTTGGCGATCACTTGGCGTCTTTCGTTTAACCCGAAAGCGCTCGATGGTATGGGACTAATTCCATCATGCGCCGTATACCAGATGGTCTCTTTGTTGTCGACCCGAGGCCATGACCAAGCGCGCTGGACTAATGTACACTACGAGTGGTGTTGTCTTGTTTGTCAGCCCAGGGGCAGCCCATGAAACTAATTCACTACAATGGTCTTGTTTCAGCCAAGGCCCATGAACTAAATTCACTACAGAATGGTCTTGTTTCACGCAAGAGCCCATGAAACTAATTCACTACAATGGTCTTGTTTCAGCGCAAGGCCCATGAAACTAATTCACTACAATGGTCTTGTTTCAGCCAAGCCCATGAAACTAATTCACTACAATGCGTCTCTGTTTCAGCCGAAGGCCATGAACTAATTCACTACAATGGGTCTTGTTTCAGCCCAAGGCCCATGAAACTAATTGCACCGCGTGATCACAATGGTGTCGGTTGTCCGGGTCCACCACAGAGCCCATGAAGTATTGGGAATTCCCACTACGAGGCCAGTGCGAGGGTGTCTGTTCGGGATTTTAGACGATAGACCCAAACCGCGATCGCGCTTGACGAACACCTTGAATTGCATACAAATGGGTATCTTAGATTCCCTCCTAAGAGGCCTCTTACTGATGAAGCTGCAACTTCAGAGTGAGCAAAATACAGGTCTTAGTGTACCAATCTAGCCATAGGCCATAGGTAGAACTTAATTGCACTTATCTCAGATGGTCCTTTGGTGGTGGCTTGACAAGCCAAGACCCAATGAGACCAATCTATATTCGTAACGTTAAACAATATAGGTCTCTAGTTTTCGAGGCCCCTAGGTCCTGGGAGACAGTAATACTCAAACTACCGAATGTCCTCTAGTTGTTCGCAACGGTTCGCGTCATGCATAACGAGGTGGGTGTGGCGGACCCCCGTGCGTAACAGTGAAAGGTGCCATAGGACTATGCGTTTACATACGATATACAATTGGTTTATGGTTTTCAGCCAGACCGATGCCATGAGTCTAAAATATCACCAAACACCAAATTTTGGTGATCTTGGTTCGACCACCTATAGAGTGTTCCCATATGAAGCCGTGTAATTCACTTACGTAATGGAACGGCGAGAGTCTCCGCTCTTTGCGCCAACGACCATGGTCCGGCGACGTGCGTAACGAGTTAGGTGGGTTGAGGACCCCCGCGCGTATATGCGTAGAATATGGTTGGTGCTGGTGGTTCGAGAGACCTTCTGTATATTCCCACGCGTGCGTACAGAAGAGATGGGTGTCTTGACATAAGAGTCTCATTGTTCAAGCCTAGTGTCCCATGTGGAAACTTAACCTCATTCCGACTAGTCAGCAGGCGTCTTGTGGGTGTCTTGCCCTGAAACAACACCCACTATGTTAACCAAAGGGCCCTTGAAACCGTGCGGATGACGAGTAGATCTATGTTGTATTCTTCAAGTACGGGCCTTTAATGGTCTTGTTCCCACCAAGACCCCTCTGAGAGAGCCTGACGAAAGAAGGTGCTGCCGGAGCGACTGGAAGTCTCCTTGACACGTGAACAATGGTGGTTCTGGGTTGAGTTCTTGGCCAAGGCCCAGATGCGTCGCCCGAGGTGGATGAAAGCGATAATCCCGCATCCTACTAGGACGAAGGGGTGGCCTTTGTTTCGCGACCACACAGGTGGCGCCCAACGCTTGTTTCAGCCAAGGCCCATGAAACTAATTCACTACAATGGTCTTGTTTCCACCAAGGCCCATGAAACTAATTCACTACAATGGTCTTGTTTCCTATCTGGCACCAAGGCCCATGAAAAAAGTTCTGCTTTTAGGTATATGGTATTCTGACATAACGGACAAACACAAAGCTGTGGCTTCAGCGGTAAAAGTAGAACAAGTCTGTTAGCGGTGATCCTAGGAGAAGGAAATTATGAAAATGAATGACTCATCTATATCTGAGAGAATGTGTTTAATCCTATTAGATGTCTGTATTGTTTCCACCTCCCAGGGTGGAGATAACAATCTGATTGGATCAGCCGTTGGTGCATCATCATCCCACTCAAGTCTCAATTCTTATCGTCTGACTAAGATGGCGCCGGAGAACAAGGCTGACATTTTATGTATTCCTAACCAATTGTGTTTTTTTTGTTTGTTTTTCTTTGCGTTGTTTTTAACTTAGTTTTTTTAAACTTAATTTGTACATAATGTTGCCGCTACCGTCTCTTATGACCGAAAATAACTTCTGGAAATCAGGACTGAGATTACTCTCCACGGACTGGTAGAATCCTTTTTTTTCCTTTAACGAGTCTGACGAGCCAAACGTGAATGATATACTGCTTTCCCGGGAACAGGCCCAGATCCCGGTCATTTGCGTGAAGAGAAGACGGAGAAAAATGGGACAGAGGGCGGGCTGCCTTCTGAGAATTCGTAGGCAATCTAATAAACCCCCACTTCCTTCCATTCTGCTAGCAAACGTGCAATCTTTGGAAAATAAAATCAATGACCTACGTGGAAGATTAAACTACCAACGGGACATTCAAAACTGTAATATCTTATGCTTCACGGAGTCGTGGCCGAACAACGACATTACCAAAATACAGCTCTCTGGTTATACGCTGTATCTGCAGAACAGAACAGCGGCGTCTGGTAAGACAAGGGGCGGCGGACTATGTATTTTTGTAAATAACAGCTGGTGTACGATATCTAAGGAAGTCTCGAGGTTTTGCTCGCCTGAGGTAGAGTATCTCATGATAAGCTGTAGACCACACTATCTACCTAGAGAGTTTTCATCTGTATTTTTTGTGTCTGTCTACATACCACCACACTGAGCTGTATTCCGCCATAAACAAACAGGAAAACGCTCACCCAGAGGCGGCGCTCCTAGTAGTCGGGGACTTGAATGCAGGGAAACTTAAATCTGTCTTACCAAATTTCTATCAGCATGTTAAATGTGTAACCAGAAGGAAAAACACTCTGGACAACCTTTACTCCACACACAGAGATGCGTACAAAGCTCTCCCTCGCCCTCCATTTGGAAAATCTGACCATAATTCGATCCTTCTGATTCCTGCTTTAAAACAAAAATGAAAGCAGGAAGCACCAGTGACTCGATCAGTGGTCAGATGACACAGCACAGACTAGAATAACATCGATGAGGTCGTCCCCACAGTGACCGTATGTACATACCCCAACCAGAAGCCATGGACTACAGGCAACATCTGCACCGAGCTAAAGACTAGAGCTGCCGCTTTCAAGGAGCGGGACTCTAACCTGGAAGCTTATAAGAAATTAGAGGTCGACCGATTATGATTTTTCAACGCCGATACCGATACCGATTATTGGAGGACCAAAAAAAGCCGATACCGATTAATCGGCCGATTTTTTTATTTTATTTGTAATAATGACAATTACAACAATACTGAATGAACACTTATTTTAACTTAATATAATACATCAATAAAATCATTTTAGCCTCAAATAAATAATGAAACAGGTTCATTTTGGTTTAAATAATGCAAAAACAAAGTGTTGGAGAAGAAAGTAAAAGTGCAATATGTGCCATGTAAGAAAGCTAACGTTTAAGTTCCTTGCTCAGAACATGAGAAAATATGAAAGCTGGTGGTTCCTTTTAACATGAGTCTTCAATATTCCCAGTTTAAGAAGTTTTAGTTTGTAGTTATTATAGGAATTATAGGACTATTTCTCTCTATACCATTTTTTATTTCACTAACCTTTGACTATTGGATGTTCTTATTGGCACTTTAGTATTGCCAGTGTAACAGTATAGCTTCCATCCCTCTCCTCGCTCCTACCTGGGCTCGAACCAGGAACACAACGACAACAGCCACCCTCGAAGCAGCGTTACCCACCCCGAGCATAGCAAGGGGAATAACTACTCCAAGTCTCAGAGTGAGTGATGTTTGAAACGCACCCCTCTGCAAACATCTCCCTCTGCAACTGGACTTCCTGACGGGCCGTCCCCAGGTGCTAAGTGTAGGAAACAACACATCTGCCACGCTGATCCTCAACACAGGGGCCCCTCCTGTACTCCCTGCTCACTCATGACTGCATGGCCAGGCACGACTCCAAAACCATCATTACATTTGCCGACGACACAACAGTGGTAGGCCTGATCACCGACAACGACGAGACAGCCTATAGGGAGGAGGTGAGAGACCTGGCCATGTGTTGCCAGGACAACAACCTCTCCCTCAAAGTGATCAAGACAAAGGAGCTGATTGTGGACTACAGGAAAAAGAGGACCGAGCACGCCCCCATTCTCATCGACGGGGCTGTAGTGGAGCAGGTTGAAAGCTTCAAGTTCCTTGGTGTCCACATCACAAACAAACTAACATGGTCCAAGCACGCCAAGACAGATGTGAAGAGGGCACGACAAAACCTATGACCCCTCAGGAGACTGAAAGGATTTGGCATGGGTCCTCAGATCCTCAAAAGGTTCTACAGCTGCACCATCGAGAGCATCCTGACTGGTTGCATCACTGCCTGGTAAGGCAACTGCTTGGCCTCCGACTACAAGGCACTACAGAGGGTAGTGCGAACGGCCCAGTACATCACTGGGTCCAAGCTTCCCGTCATCCAGGACCTCTATACCAGGCGGTGTCAGAGGAAGGCCCA